>NC_051154.1:113234695-113367294 GCF_013339745.2 Dermacentor silvarum
TTGCTCATTCTGCTTTCCTATGGTGAGGCTAGGTTACGGAACTCTTGGGAGCGCTGTAAACTATACAATGTGAACACCCAACGAGAGGAAGTGCGTATAGCCACTCGCTTCGTATACACAAATCTCTCTAGTAATTCGCAATGAAACCACCCGGTTCAATTTCTTCGAACTGAGACGACCTGCTTCGGCTTTATTTCACAATCTTATCTATCCAGTTCCCGGCTGAATGCAATGTATAAACTCTAGGCTGAACCCCCTGAAGAGGTTCTATTTTTTTTTTTTTCCAATGTGCACTCTACAAGAACAGACCCAGCGACAATACGCGCCGAAGGCTTCTTTTTCTTTGCGAGCCGGCATCTGTCTGAGCGTAAAAAAGAAATACATACATATTAGCTGAAATGTATACACACGCGGAAAGAAGCAGCGGCGTATCCCATGGGAGCCCCCGTAGCGCGCTATTAGGACCCCCCCAGGCGCGGCATATGCGGGGCCTACCGCGCCTCGAAGACGCAGGTGTCTTCGGACGTCGCAACGCCTCGGGACGCGATCAGCCGGGGCCTCCCGCCTCGCGCCAGCGGCGACTGCTTCGTTTCGGGGGTCGCTCCATTCAGCACACCGCCGAGCCTCGTCCGCAGACAGCACGCCGCGCGCGTGTCTGTACGCTTACCCCGCTCCTTTTCTTTACTCGATCAGTCTCTGTAGCGCCTTCTCTTTCCTTTCCGGGCGCATATTTGCAGCCGAAGAGGAGGAAAGCTTTTGCTGAGGAGGCTTCCCCCAAAGTCTTACGTCTGAAGCAAATGAAGTCCCGAAGGAGTCGAGGCACGCACCTCAAGCCCCTCGCTTTGCAGGAGGCTTTTTTTCTTTTCGCTTTATCAGGGCGCCGTTCCTATAGTAGCGCGTTGTAGCTTCCCGTGTAGCACAGAGCTGCTTAGCGTACATACATACGGGGCGCGCTGCAGTCGGCGATTGCCTCGCGTTCGCTTTCCCTGTCTCTTACACCCCCCCCCCCTTTCCCCCCTTTTCCTTCTGCTTTCCTGTTTACTTCCTTGACAGTTCGGCTTTGCAGATTTTCTCTGTAAGCGTGCGCGGAAGGTAAAGATGGAGGAGAGAGGGATAAAAGAATAAGAAACTAGAGCTGATGAAATATGAGGAAAACTGGCCTTGGGCATTTTGGCTTCTTTATTTACAGCATCGTTGTATATGGATCCCGGCTCCCTTTTGCCCAGCAGCTATATACAGTGCGGATTTCTATGTAAAAAAAAAAAAAAAAACCTCGGCAGTTTTGTTGAGAAATTCCACCTGTTCCTATCGTTCTGCAACGAACGCGGTGCACAAAGACAACGTGCACGGGGAAAGCGATACAAGCAAGCGCTGCCTGTGTCCGTTGTCTCTGTGCGCTCTACAACTCATTTCTGTCTGCTTACACGACTATCGAACATTGGGGAAACACCGGCGACGGAAATTTCCAGCACTTTCAGTACTACCAAATAAATAAATCAAATAAAAGAGTGCTGATGTTCAGCTAGGAGTCTGTGCCAAGCTGCCCAGCTATTGCTATCAGCATTATGCGAGAAGAATAACGGGAACCTAGAGGCTTGATCTTTGTTAGTTACAACCAGATGTAGCAAACAGATAACAAAGCAATCATAATGAATAGGGGAAATAAATGTTAGTTCTAATTTAAATGTAGAGATAATAAGGAAACATGGGGAAATGAAAGAGACTCTATTAAAAAATGATTTGGGTAGAACCCTGCTTCGACAGTGTTTTAACATTTCCAGTGAATAATAAAAATTTTAAACGTGGTTTGTTGAGGCACGCTTTAACCAACCGTAAGGCGCGACAAGACAGTTGAGGGAAGGGCCGTAAGGCTGTGTGCGTCACGCCAGTGCAAATTTACGCTTCTCGTACTTTTGGATGGTAGTCTGGAAGAAAGTGACATTATGTTTTAGTGCTCTTCGGTGCTATATATTGGGCTCGGTGATATGTATTTGACATTCCGGGCACGTTGGGCCTAAGAATCGCATGATCTCGACGCCATAAATTATGCTAACGACTATTCCATTCATTCAACAAGCAAGATGGCGCGTACTCTGAAACGGGACCTCGTTATGGAGCCGCAAACTCATCACATATGACGAGACGCCGCAGTATGACGAAACTCGTTGAGATGGAGCGCAAGCAGCCGCCGTCGCCTGAGTCGCGTTTGAAGGGTTCTCTGCATTGATCATCAGCATCGCGTTAAGATTGTCATTCTCATCACTTACGGTCCCGTTTTTTTTTGTTGTTTTTGTTTTTTAAATCGCCGTTTTCGCTGAAGCCCCCATGGCTTGAGCTGTCGCCATTCATTTCTGCATTTAAATCGTATCTTTATCGCTTCCTGTCGCATTGCATTATGTTCTGCGCTGGACCTAGCGAGTGAATAAGGAATTCCATTTCGCAGGAACGCTATTTTTCTCTCTCTCCTACGCGTATGCGCCACGAATAGTCTCCTGCTGCGAAGAGATCATTAAAATTTGGGAAGTTGAATTTCATGATGTGAAAGAATAAAACTGGCAAACAGCCCTTGACTTCACGTGAAGTGCACGAAAATGTTAGTGCAATAAAGGGCCCTTAAAACACGTTCTGTAAATTCTATTTTTTCGTTACTGCTTAGTATATTTAATACTTCTCCCTCCTATCCTCATTGTGGGCGCGCTGGTTAATGCTGCAGCGCGTGCAGCCGTGTAGCTCGTACAACGCCAACGATGCTCGGTCAGCCATGCATACCCACGCCGCATCCTTTGTTATCCTTTTTATTTTTATGTCTATTAACTTGTGAGCGTACCGTTCTCTTCCGCCCAAGAAAACCGCCCTATTATTGCCCCTGAAGCAGAAACCATGCAAAGGCAAAAGTACCTACGAAATATAATGGAGGATTGAAACAGAGGAGATGAGGAACAAGGCACCATTCATTGCCGCGTTTGTTTATTCGTTGTTGTTATTGCCGTCGTCGTCGTCGTCGTCATTAATGTTGTCGTTCGCTCTAAGAAAGGAAAATTATAAATGCATCACGCCATCGCAGTGGAGACCGATTCCATGGATGCCCGTATACGGGCATCCATGGAATCTCGACGACTCTGGCGTTCTCCTGCTGTGCACCAAATCACTGGTTCGGCCTCCTAAGACGGTGTCCTTCGTTACCTGGGTTTATAGCTTCGGATAGTAAAACGCCATTACTCAAACAACCCAAGACCCGTGACCTGCCGGGTTCGCGGGGCGAGTGAATGCCGGGGTAAGCGAGTTCACGAACCGAATCAAGATGTTTGCACGTTTATGCGTACGATTAAGCACTCTGACTCTGCTGGCACCGTAACTTCATGTATACGAACAATCATAGTAAACCGAACGTGAAAAATTGAATCCTATTTATTTATATCTGTAAATGCGCACTGTTACAGTGAAGGCGACGACGCGTAGCCGCGCGTTCTGAAGGCCAGCGGGTGACAGAAAAGCTAACTTTATTTGACTTCATCCATGATGTTTCCAAAGTAACACATGGAGACACTCTAGCGGCGGACTCCTGGTTAATTTTTACCACCTACACTGTTATTCGACGTGTACTTATTGTTCGGTAGACGAACGTTTGTTTTCTTTTCCCTTTCTTTTGTTATTTTTTTTTCCATTCCGCCTCCCTGGGAATGATATCGCCGCGGCTGGGAATTCAAACTGCCTTCTCGTGCTCAGGAGCCGAATTAACTGTATCTGCGCTCCGCTCGTGTCATTGTTACGCTCTTGTATTTGTTGAAGGAAAACAAATAAATAAATGGACACTACGCCAGTTATTATGTCTTTCCTGTATCAAAGTTCTTGCCCTGGCTAATTATGGGTGTGCTAGCTGATACTGAATGCGATTTTATCCGTGTAATAGGGCTCCACAAAAGCCGGCAGTATCGTTCCCACGCTCTCAGAGAAAGCCTAACGTTTTCCCCCGGTATCTCATTCGAGAAACACTTTCACTTTATGAGGTTCCGAGAACGTATGCGGTCAGAACGTGCGGTCATTTGACCCCGTTTTCTCAAACAGGAACAATTGAGACTTTCAACTCTGTATTCGTTGCCGTCTGTTGTAATTTTCTCGTATTGCTTTCAAAAAGACGACTCCCTAAAGAAGTAAAGGCTTCCGAACCACAGCAGGCTTAATTACTTCGTGAAGTATATCAGTGCATGAAATGACGCTGGATTAAAAAAAAAAAAACGCCGCGGAGCGCGTATTGTATAGCGAAGTACGAAACACACGAAGCTGACCAAATACGAAACGCGGATTTCGACCCCTGCGTATACGTTGTCGTCGGGCAGGCAAGCTTTAAAGCGAACAGGCCAAGAAGGGCGAGAGAACACGTGGCGGCTACTAAACACTCGAGAGTGGGCAGTGAAGCTGAAAGATGCGCTTCCGCGATGGCGTGACTTTCCTCTTGTTTGTTCTCGCGACTCGAATAGCCAGAGCGTTGCCATCTTGGCGCGCCCCATGCGGCACTGCTCTGTATACGACGCCTTGTTGATTTGCTTTTTTTTTTCGGTGACTTTTGCCACGGGGCTTATAATCGGCAGGGAACCGTGGCCTTGCGCACCGCTGATTAATAACGCCGGGCGTTATTAGCGGGCCTCCCTAGAATGGCTCAATATTGTTTTCGCCGGGCTGTGGGAGGCCGCAGACCACTGGGGCCTCGACTTTAATTAAGTGTCCTCCTGGGGCGGTAAAGAAAAGAAAAGCGGGTAACGAGAAGGAGCCCGTGACAAGGTAGGACGCCAAAGCGAGGAAGTCATGCGTGGTCAGGAAGCCAGGCTTCCGCACACTGGGTATAATTAACCAAGAATGGCCAGACTGCGGAAGGAACTAGATGAAAGCAACTTGCGTTGTCCTTCGCAACTCGCAGGAATGAGCTTTTATGACAAGGACGTAGGGGGTCAAGGCTGTGAGGAGAGCGCATGCCACCATGTGCGCTGTGCGACGATATATGCATATACCTAGGCTCGTGAAATAAAAATATGAATCCAGAAGGTCAAGGCTTCTGTGATATTAAGGTGCCACTTTCGTTTGCTGACTTAGTGACGCTCTATCCGCCCTCCTCACTGTATTTCCTGCCTTTTTTTATGCCACAAGAACATAAATTGTTCTATACAATTTATGTGTTCTTGTGCGAAGTGAAGAGTGCTCTTACGCCCGACTACAGGCGCAGAGAAACCCAGAACATTCACTCATTTGGTAAGGTGAAAATATTGCCGGAGCTGCCCGTTTAAGTTTCCGTATATGGCAAACAAAATCCTAGCGGATTTTGTTTGTAGCGCTACGTGACGACTGCTCCGCTACTTTTCTTTCACTTTTCTTTTCCTTTTTTCTTCACGCTCCGTCAATAAAGTTTCCAATTGGCACAAACTCCTGGCGGTGCGTTTCTTTATTACACAATATTATTTGCTACAGCCTTTTCAAAATTTCCTTGTTCACAATTTGTTGTTCTAACGGACTTTCTTTTTTAAGTTTCTTAATTATCCTGTGACCACTATACGCAGTTTAATCGAGGTGATCTTTCTCTGTGTTACTTTTAGCGTGTACCACACCCTCTGCCCCTCTATACCTATACCAATTCTATGAAGTTACACTCACAATTTGTGTGCAAAAAGGGCAGGCCAGTGACTATTTCGGTTCAGCTTGGGTTATAGTCAACAACGGGTCCAGCCATATCACCCGATATCGTGCTTCGCTAAGTGGTCTCGGGTATATTTCTTGCGCCAGATTATCGAAAGTGCATAAATCTGCAGGATACACA
Organism: Dermacentor silvarum; assembly: GCF_013339745.2. Classification (NCBI taxonomy): domain Eukaryota; kingdom Metazoa; phylum Arthropoda; class Arachnida; order Ixodida; family Ixodidae; genus Dermacentor; species Dermacentor silvarum. The sequence goes on from NC_051154.1 coordinate 113,240,502, forward strand.
AGAGCATCACAGAAAATTCACTCCTGTTTGCGCCCGTGCCCCCAAGGAGTTCGCAAAGCTACTTAGTAATGGGTCTCAAAAGCACCAAAGCGCCATGGGTAGTTACTCCATGTAACCGCTGCTACAACGTTCAATGAACATTCCTTCTAAAGGCATGCTCGGGTCTTCAGACCTGTTGTTGACTCTGTGGAAGAAATAAACACTGATAGACCAGGAACCGAAATTGAAAGCAAGTCGAAGGGAATAAGAAATCGAGTCTTCTTGTTCATAAACCAAAACTTCGCTCGGAGGCTTCATCTTGAGGAGGGTGAGAGACAAGCTTAGGCGCAGATTGGCGCTCGTGGAGAATTCTTGGCAGGAAGCGAAGTTAAATGATGAAAAAAAAAAAAAAAAAGATAGGCGAGCAAGCCGTAACGCAATAAATGAAGCAAGCAAGCGCTGTCGAGAGAAACACGATTTCGGGCGTCCTCGGGAGGCTGGAAGCCGAGCGAGGATTTCAAGCCGCCTGCCGCAACGTGCCCGAACGGCACGCTCCCCCACCCGCGGGACGCGAAAGCCGTGTCGGAAGAAGCCCGAGAGATGTGAGCCCCACCGCTTCCCCTTGTCGGGCGCGGCTTCGGCTGATTGGCGAGAGCCGCCTTGGCTCCCCGGTCGCCTCGGGCTGGCAGTGCCGGTGTGAGCGCGTGCACGCTTCGGCCAAGAAGACGAGCGAGCCAACAGCATGGGCGCAGTGCTCTGAGCGCCTCCAAGTTCGCTCTCTCTATTTCTCTCACTCCCCCTCGCCCTTTCTTTTTTTTTTTTTCACTCGCTTTTGCGACCACTAAGTCGGCTATAGCAGAGCGATAATTAAAGATGTCGATAGTTATCTGCGGATTAGACTTGGAACGCCCGCGTATTCCACCAGGTTTTGGACCAAGCTATACGTATACATTCTCCTGCACTATCTATATGTAGCGCAGGGGAACGTGTTGTTTGGGTGGTTGGTGCTTGCTAAAGGACGTAACGCAACCAAGCGACACAACCACAAACGTGTCTACGTTTCTTTCCTTGTCGTTGTGTGGCTGCCCTACTTTATGTACTTTACTAATATGTTAAATCACTGGCCTTACTGTCCTGAGAGATGCTTACCCTGACATCGGTGATTGATGGCCCGATGACGGAGCGAAGTAATGCTGGTGGGACGACGCATTCGGTGCTTGATTGAGCAATTGTGACAACGGCAGTGATGCAATAGTGTCAATGACAGAAGTGAGGACTCTGGTGAGCGAACGAAGTATACAGCGCACGTCATTGCGCACGTCATTGCATCGAAGTCATTGCGCACGGCGACAGCCTAAGAAAATTAACTTTAAACTCCGCCCACTCAACCGCGCCGGACTTGTCCTCTGAGATTTAGCGCTTTAAAACGTAGACTTACCGCGAGACGCGGATCTCGTAAGAAGTTTGACTCCACCGTGACGTCACGGAAATGAACATATATAATGGACTTCTGCATCAACACTAATTCTCTTAGTTGGACAGCGGTTTATATTCGCCACTGCACTCTTAGGTTGTCACCGACTATAGTGCGAAGGACTGCGCCAATGGACCAGTTTGAGAGAGAGAGAGAGAGAGAGAGTATAAAAGGGCTAAAATTAAAGCTTTATACTCTCTCTCTCTCTCAAACTGGTCCATTGATTTTTTGAGAGAGAGAGAGAGTATTGAAGGACTAAAATGAAAGCTACCCGCCGTGGTTGCTTAGTGGCTATGGTGTTGGGCTGCTGAGCACGAGGTCGCGGGATCGAATCCCGGCCATGGCGGCCGCAATTTGATGGGGGCGAAATGCGAAAACATCCGTGTACTTACATTTAGGTGCACGTTAAAGAACCCCAGGTGGTCCAAATTCCCGGAGTCCCCCCCACTACGGCGTGCCTCATAATCACATCGTGATTTTGGCACGTAAAACCCCATAATTTAATTTTTTTTAATGAAAGCTGGGGAGAATAGCTATATAGTGAAATGGCCTGACATCCTACCCTAGATTATGAGGGATAAAAACAAAATAAAAATAAACATAAGAAAAGAAAAAGAAGAAAAAAGAAGAAATAATTAACGATAATGCGTTAGTTTAAAAAATAATAATTAAAAATCGCTCATTCATAAAAAAAGAAAGAAAAAAGGAACACTACAGCAACAAAACGATATGCAAACGGAGTAAATCCCACGGGACTTGATTAGTCGTATACGTCTAATCATATTTTGTTTTTACTTTCGAAAAAAGCTACAGTTACCTTTTTCTCTGTTTTCTTTTTCTTTTTTTTCCCCTTTCGCTAGGTTGCACAGCAGACGCCACTCATAAGGGTTAAAGATTCACGCACTGAAAAACTACCCCATTATTTAAACAAACCGTCACGTGGTCGCCTTGCAGCGAGGCCTGTCCTGTGGATCAACGCAAAAAGCGCGAACAACCCAGGAGAATGTTGCGCATGCCGCAACAGAGAGTAAACGGTCGTCCAATACGGGTCGCACTATCGAGGATTAGCTAAATGCAAGGATAAAAGCGGCGCTTCGCCCATGCAAAAACAAGGCGTCTCGTTTTCCCCCACGCCTTCTATGTTTACAAACACTTTTCAACGAAAGCTTAAAATAATTGAACGTTGCATATTTGAATGTATCCTTTGAATGATTCGTGTGAAGATGTGTTTAGCTGTCGAGTTTGTGCGCACCTAACAAGCGATGCTTCATCAATGTGTCATTTTTCTCTCGCTATTGCATGCTTTAAGGAAGAGCGTAAAAATGCGCATTTTGCTTGAATGGCGCCAAGCATGAGCAACACGTCTCAAGAAGTTGCTTCTTCTCAAGCTGTTCCTCTTTTTTTTCTTAATTTTTTTTTTTTTTTTTTTGTGTTGGCAGCGCGTATAACTGGGGGGGGGGGGGGGGGGGGGGAGGGGGGAAGCACTTCTAATTTAGTGCGCACACTCGACATGTGAGCAAAAAAGTTCCCTTAATGACCGAAGCAGCTATCTTTACGGTGCATGACTGCAACGCTGCACAGTAAACAAATTAAATCCGATAAGCGTGTTTTAGGCCTGCACCTGTTGTTGCACCGTTTCAACACCCTCGGGTGTTTGTATGCGCCTTATGAGAGCATTCTTACACCTATAAGGTGTTCGCCCGCCCTGAAATCTGTGGCGCTATATATAGCGTAAATCTATTCCAATCTGTTTCTATTCCATTTACTTCTTTAACCCTTCGCGATTGGTCGCACATTTTTGGGGTGATGCCCGCTTAGCCTGTCTGTCGCTATATAGACGTCACGAAAACCGCGAGAACTCTCCATCTCAAGGTGGCATGTACACACTAATTATGCATGATTAGGCCGAATAAAAGAAAAACAATTCTTTCCTTTGTCACCATTAGCTTTCCGCAATTGGTGAAAATGCTTTTGGGCACGCCTAGTTCGTCTGTCTGTCGCGCGACGTCACGAAACCGTGGAAGCTCATCCCGTCAAAGTGACGTGTGCATACTAAATATGCATTAATATGCCGAACAAAGCTGAACTTTTTTGGTATAGCCGGAGACTGCCCCGTTCCGAAAGGAATAGAAGATGGCTGTCGACTGATCGCTCCTGCGCTGTGTACTAGAAGCTGTCTGCGAGAATTTATTTCTTTGCGTATAATAATAATAATAATAATAATAATAATAATAATAATAATAATAATAATAATAATAATAATAATAATAATAATAATAATAATAAAAGTTAGCGTAGCTTGCACTGGAGGCGCAATGCTAAAGAGACAGCGGAGCTGATGGACACCTAGCTAGCTCTGGCTTTTGGGCTAGGCTAAGCACTACCAAGTCATCCCCAGCATTTTACGGAATTTATTGATTATTTATCGATTAGCTATTGATTGGCTATCGCTAGGTATTGGCCACGTATTTGGGCTAGGCTAAGCACTACCACGTCATCCCCAGCATTTGCCGGAACTTATTGATTATTGATTGAATATCAATTAGCTATTTATTGGCTATCGATGATTGACTAAACTGAAGTATTCCCAACCATGCTTACCTAGACTTAAGCATGGTTGGATAAAATAAGGCATGGTTGGTATTAGATAAGAAAAAATTCAGTGCCATTCCACTATGTGAAGGTGGATGACCAGCGAAGCTGTGTATGTGATGATCGATCGTTGCTCCTGTGAAACGTTCCAAGTTTGCGGGATCGGGGCCACATGGACGGTTCCTATTTCTTTTCGCCTCGCGGTCCTGGTGAGCAGCACGCTTACGCTTGGCGTCCGCGGCCCGCTCATCGTCGGTGGTCTCCTTCCACCGCCGCGCCCATACCCTTTTCTGTTCACGCCGTCGTTCTTGGCAGGCACGTTGTTCTTCTTCAGACCGTACAACAGGCGGCCTACCCATTTCACAGTCAGAGCAGAACTGAGGAAAGGAGCCTACGTAGAGCATGACGTTAGGAGACAGAAGACACTCAGATTGGTAGGCACTATAGTTTGAATACGCGGGATGGCGCACACGTGTATGGTGCCAACGTAGACATGGCCGACGCGGGTCAAAGTGTAGTATCTGTTCTTATTAGCTTAATATCTGATAAGGGTTATATTTGGACCCAAGATATTAAACTCATTTTTGCGAGATGGCGGAGTACTTGCAGCCTGCTTCATTACCACCGCGGGTCGGCCCGGTATTGCACTGTCTTCGGGATCGACCCACGTTTTTGGTCTGCGGACTTCGATCTGCTGGAAACTAGGCATATACAGCTGCGCTGTAAAACCTGTAATGGTAGGCAATGCTATTCGCTTTGAAGCTCAACAAAAGTCACCCCCCCCCCCCCCCCCTATAAACGAGGAGAGCGTGTGACTTGGCTGCTGAAACAACCTTGTGTGTCACCGCCTGTGCTTGGGTAGTCGGTTGCGTCAATTTGACGTCAGGAGATTGGTATAAAGTCTGAACGGACTAAATTTACGTTATAGGGGGCGCCCCTGTTCTTGCACCACCCATAAGAGTGTTAAGGACACGTTTCACCTATAGCGAACAGATTTTCTGCGGTGCTTGAAGCGGGCTGGTATGCTTTCGTTGACTGATGCCAATTTGTTATGAAATAAAGCAGCTTGTTGATCCAAAAGCTCTTAGGAATAACTACTTTGCCTGGATTACAATGTCATTGCAGAATAGTTTTGTACGTATCTAAGTACATTTGTTACTTTGCGGGACTGATTTTTTTTTCTTTTTTACTAGCGCACTAGTGCTTGCACGTCGCTTTTATACTAATGTAACATTACGAAAAGTGATCGATCGCATTGATATATGCCTCTGGTTTCAACAAGTCATTGCCATCGCTCAAGCGTTTCTGGCCACCCACGACCAGCTGTGTTCTCGAAAGATTTGCCGGGCTTGAACCGTACTGGAGTAGCAACAAAACTTTATGTAAAATGCTGGACAAATTATGTGTATAGATACCCACATATGAGCAGCACCAACATAGCCGCTGTCTGGTTCAGTGGAGACTAGCTTCCTCCTGAAGGTTCCAATTCGCATCGGTGCATTTTTTCGGTGCCTAATCTACGGACGATATGTTTGTACTTTGTTTCAATATACATGTAATAATGTTCGAAGCAGGGTTTCGAACGGAAAAAAAATGCCGGTTCGGCTCGGGTTCGGATTCAACGCGCTCCGATTTCGTTCCGCTTCAGTTCGTCTGGTTGACCTCCCTGCCTTTCCTCTCCTTGCTCTCTCTCTCTCTCTCTCTCTCAGTTCAGGTTCGGAGTCATGAAAATTTATAATGGTTCGCGAACCAGTTCGCAACACTGAACCGGTTCGCAGACCGGTTCGCAACAGTCTATCTTGCCCTATGGCGATATGCTGCATATAGTACTGTCGACTTGATCGCATGCGCAATTTTCATGAAGAGAAGGCAGAAATTTACAAATAAATTACACAGATACAGGAGAATTTTCATGTACATATTAAAGACAAGGTCATTTAGTGAGAATTACTGCATCAGCATAAGTTCTGCGTAGCTTGCACACTCGTTACTTTGACAACAGCAGAGTCAGTTAATTTTTGTTTTGTTTCTGGTATTTACTACAGGACTGACAGTGAGGGAACTGTGGCATGGTGATGCATGGTGTCGAAGACAGCGTGAATTCATATTATGTTACATAAATTGCAACTTCAAATTTCTAGTCTGTAGCAAAGAAAGAAGCCAGTTTCAGTTTTCTGCTTTTCAAGAAGCAGGTGAGGATATTGATGCTTCTGAACGACAGACAAGGACGGTTTGTGCTGAAGCACGCGTCGATACTTCTTGAGACGTTGCGCGTAGTCTTGCGCTGGCTAAGGGCGGACAAAGAAGTCAGAAGCTTAGGTCGGCAAAATAAGTGCAACTCACTCAGATTCGCTCGCAAATTATTATTATTATTATTATTATTATTATTATTATTATTATTATTATTATTATTATTATTATTATTATTATTATTATTATTATTATTATTATTATTATTATTTGCTTAGGGCTCACTCGGAGTTCATACTCACCAGAATCAGACTCGGGCCGGTAGACTTGGCCTACAGACTCTCACAAAATCAGGCTTTCTCGTGAATTGAAAATATCACTGATTAAAAGACCTTCATACGAGACTAATATATCGCACATGCAGAGGGAATACAAACGCTAAACATTTAGAAAAAAAAAAAGTATGGACAATGTGGTGGTGGTGGTACTGGTCGTGGCGGTGTAGCAAACAGTGGGGTAAGCGTGGCATGCTTAGCGGCTATTGTTCTGCCTGAGCATTTCATACTGTTTAAACATACAAGCAAGTTACTTATTTCCTGTGCATCACAATATTTTTGTAAGAAACAAACATGTATGATGCGCAATGTTTGAAGGGCTCAAAAGCAGGCACATTGTGTCCCACGAGTGATTTCTACAACTCGAAGAGCGTTGTACTCTGCTTGGCTAAGCACCAAACATGCGTTGAACCATGACACGTAACAAAAACATATTTCGTGTGCCGTTTAGAGCAGCGATTACCGCTCACTGAGAAGGTGACAGCATTCATTAGCGACCGCAGTGTTATTGTTACAATAAGTGATGCAGCTGAACTCGTCGATATTCCTCCTCGAAGACAGTCTTTTCCGCTCTCCGTGTTTATCTCATTTATCTAGCTTTAGTAACAAGTTGACCTAACGAACGAATTGGGAGCGTCACCAGAAAGTTGATTGCGTGGAACCCCTGCAACAACTTTTCGGCGGCGGAACACAACTGGCATGGGCGATTTCAGAAGTGCAAGCGCCTTTGCCAAGGTGGTCGTAATTACCAGCAATTAACCGTTGTCTATCTCCATTCTCTCACAAAACGCAACTCGTTAGTCGAAACAATCTGTTAGTCACTGAAGGTGTGCCGATTGAAGAGGTATAGGTATTTAAACAATCGTGCAAACAATTGAACACCCGTTGTCACCTTATATGCTGAACCTTTCTGTGCCGAACCCATAACCATTATTACTTTTTTCGGTTCCGGTTCGGTTCGGGTTCAGGCACGTTCCAAAAATATCGGTTCAGTTTCGGGTTCAGCGCCGCCCAAAATTGTTGTTCGGGTATGGTTTTCTGTTCGGGTTGGGTTTGACACCCCGGTTCTAAGATAAGCTGCGAAATAGACAGATTTGTTCAGCTCTAGTTCCATCACTATTTCATAAGCGCGCTTGTCTGCCAACAAATACATGAACTGCACTCTTAAAGGTGTTTACTGTGTGCTTGGTGGCTTTCCTTTGTGGCTTTCTTTTATGTACCTCGGCGAAAGAGAACCGTTGCAAATAGCGTAAAAAAAGTTACTGCATAGCCTTTAAATGGACGCTTTTTGTGAGTGCGCGTGTGTTTGTGCGTACTGCGCGTGCAAACCAAACGCTACGGCCGAAGCCAGAACACAGCGTAAATATAAGCCTGAAGCTCGTCTTCATCGGCATGCAGGAAAGGCGTGACTCGCCGGAAGTGTGCACGTTATTGATAATTTAATTAGGTTCGCTCATCTCACTCATTCATACTCCAACAAGAGACGGCGCGCCCGATTCGCTTTTGATAAAGGGTATCGGATCACTATCAAGTTGTGATCATGCGCTCGTAATGTCGCCTCCTAAGTACGGAAAGAGTCTCGCGCTTAACAGAAATCTTCGGAAGAGAACTCGGTTGCCTTTTCAGCGCCGTACGTGGATCTCTTACGGCTTCCAAGCAACGGAGACGTCTTCGTAAATACCTGTCTCCATCCCAAGGAGCCTGCCGCGCGTCGGTGCGCCTAAAAGGCGTGTCAGTTCGCGAGAACTTTCTTGAACCGAGAGGCCGTGGCGCGTCGGTTCCCTGGAGGCACGGGCTTCCTTCGCTGCGAGGGGCACGTCTCTTCCGGCCGACTCATTTGGCGACGCGTCGCTTGCACTGTCAGCGGGCCGCTGAAAAATGGCGCCACAAAGAAACGGGAAGAAAACCGAGATGCGCGTGGATTCATACACACACAAAGAAAAATAAAGCGAACATAAAGCTTCGCTCGAGCGTTGACTCTCGCACCAGGCTCGGCACGTAAAAGTTGGGCCCGCCTTTTACTTTTGTGCTCGTCGAGCCACTTCTTCGTGTGTACGTTGCTTAAAACCCGCGGTTGTCCTCGTCTTTGTGCCACTCTCATTTCGAAAGGTGCCTAATGGTCTGTCACTGCGCTGCGTCACCATCTACAGAGTGTAATGGGACCGCTATGGAGCTTGAAGCTGCCCGCAATGAAGCAGGTAATGAGTGCTGTCGTATTGCTATGACCGTGCACAAAAATGTGTGATGCGTTTACCAAGCAAATACTTTTGTTCTGGTATTCGCAAAAAAAAAAGTGCAACTTTTTGCATTACCAAACAAGCAAAAGCGCTCGTGTGTCCCCCCTTCACTGTGTCCGTGTCGATTGTGTGCGCAAAAAGATTTCAATATGAATTCGTACCAACTCGCCCAACTATCAGTTCTGAAGCAAAAGCACTCTGCTGACCCGTCACCTCAACATTAACGTCCGCCTATATACGGTGTCCCAGCTAACGTTATCCAAGCTGTTCAGCGAAAAACAAAATGATTGAAAAAAACACGGAGCAAGGTATGAGTTTAAGAGCTACGGTGTTCTGCCGTCCGATTCAGGGCCCGAATTCTCGAAAGCTTCTTACGCTAGAACTGTTCGTAAGAAATAATTTCAGCCAATGCGGATGCAAGACATATTATCTAAGGCGGCCGGCCAATGGTAAAGAGCACTTACGAAAGAAAAGCTTTGTGAATCTGGGCCCACATTGTTTCAGACTCGAGATCTGAAAACAGCACGCTGCAAGTCTTATAATTGTATCTTGCACCGTGTTTCTTAAACTTTTTTTTTAATAACTTGGCTAACGTTAGCTGGGACACACGGTATACGGTAACGCTTGCAGACGGTGACGTTTCCAACTTCCGCCGCCGCCACCGCCGCCGTCTTTCTCACTGGTATTCCGCAAGCTTTAATACTGAGTTATTTGCCTTCTGACACTGTCCCGTCGTCGTCAGGATGCTTCTTCCATCTCCGACATTTTGCTGGATTCTTCAATAAGTCCCAACTCATGCTAGCGTTGATGAGCTCTTGGCAGAGGTGACTTAAGTTTCTACCAGTGACGTCGAACTTTCCCCACTTTGCCAGTGTTATCGTTCTTGTTTCTCGCCCCTTTTTGATTCCTGATGACCGGTGACTTTGTATGTACGCCCCCCCCCCCCCTCTCCGCCCTCCCCTATTTTTTTTTAATCTCCTCTATCCCATCTCCTATGGATTTTAGTAAACTGGACGCGCGTCTAAATGTCTCCCCTGCCTCTCCTTCTCTCTATTTTGCTCTATAACTCATCCAACTTTAGTTTCTCCCTTCGAGTGAGCCATAGTTCATCCATACGCGCAGTTTTTCTTAGTGGAAACGACAAGTTTCAAATCACACTGGCCCACCTAAAAGCAATGGTATAATTAAAGAAAGTCTTCTAGGGAATACAACTGTCCGGTTGTCTGGTCAGACTCGCAGCATTCCTCTGATGTTTGTTTCTGTGTCTAGTATGAGCCCTGTGAGACCGTTCATCGATCTTGTGAGTCCTAATTATAGACATTTCTCGACACTAAACCTAAACGGCGTGCACAGCGTAGACGTAATTATGGTAAGTGCAACTCACACACGCCTGGAGCTGGCTGCTGGGCTCGGTAGCACGCAGTTAGTGTATGCGTACTGATGACTGCGCTGACTCATGCCGGCGTTCACTGTACGTGACTTTTCGCATAATATCCTCGTGACATTTTTTGGTATAAATGAAGACAAATTCGTCAAATGTGTATTAGTGCAGGTCAATGTACTTAATGTTTCACTCTACTGCACACACACATACTGAATGGCACAAAGAGCACAACTATGCCTTTCGCCATATCGAGCATCGTCTGTCACAGAAAAAAGCACATTTTTTTAAAGAAAAATTGGCGAACGTTACCTTCACTTTTTGCTGTACTAGTGAACTACTAGTGAAATACTAGTACTGAATCTCACTGAAGTAAGTTGTTGAAGGGCCATGTCAGAGTAAAGCTTGAGCAACTTACAAAAGACTAACACAGGATCAGCGAGCATTTCTTTTGTCGTTTTTACTTTATGCTAACATTAGTTAGCCCAGAACATCTTCTCTGTTTATACGTTTACACTTGCTCCAAGATGAGATATTTCTTTTGTCTTGAGCGAGGCGCGGTATTCACGTACCATAAACCGACCGTCCAGTTTTTCATACAACGCTCAAACATATCTGCTTCTACATGAAGTTCTTTTCCTCTTTCTTTTTTTTTTCATTGCTTCTGTAAACAAAAGCCGGTCAGCAACGTTTCGCAGCACATATCCCAAAGCGTCGCTCTAAAGGCTTTGGAAGCGATGTTGCCGCTTTATCGTGCGCTTGCACGGTTTCTGCGTGTTTTGATTTCTTCCTGAACAAAGACCCTCTTCTTGAAGGAAGAAAAAGAAAACGTTATTGAACTTCTCACGCGGCAATTTCTTTGTCCGCCTCGAGCGATATCGTGCTTATGGTGCTGCCGCCACCGCCGCCGCCGGGGATTCACTGGTCTTGAGAGCAGATTCGAGGTCTTTCACGAGGCCTGCGCCGCCTCTTCGGAGGCAGGGGGGACTCAAGCCCTAGACCGAGGAGTGCGCACCCAGATGGCGGCTTGGCGCCGATTCGGCTCTAAGTAAACGTAAGCGTGAACCGTTATCTCCAGGTTTCACATACAAAGCAGTTTGTACCGTGGTCCCGACATTATGATGAGCTAGTTTCCTTTTCTTTATTATTTTTTTGTGCGGTCGCTAACGTCAAGATGATGCGGTGTACTGCCAAATCGTGACAATTTCACTGACGTTAAAGTTCCACGGAAGCGGGTAATCATAACTAACCAGTTTCCTGTTGTGGACGTGCCAGAAAAGAGCTGAGCGTTACTTGGTATCGTACCATTGGCGGCAGGAGTGTCCCTCCAAGTCTTTACAGTTAAGAAGAAACAACGTCTTCACTGTGATTTTGTTTTCTTATTTATGTTGCCGGGAGTTCCTTTCATTTAAATTATTCTTCAAACCCCGCATACATACTTTAATTCATACACGGAAATAACAAGCTATATCTCTTTACTACGTGAAGTTGTGAAGAAAGTTGATCAATAACAGCGTTTATTCAAAATATGTTGCATCGGCGTTTACGTAAGAACAACCCGCCGTGGTTGCTCAGTGGTTATGGTGTTGGGCTACTGAGCACGAGGTCGCGGGATTGAATCCCGGCCACAGCGGCCGCATGTCGATGGGGGCGAAATGCAGAAAACACCCGTGTACTTAGATTTAGGTGCACGTTAAGAACCCCAGGTGGTCCAAATTATTCCGGAGTCCCCAACTACGGCGTGCCCCATAATCAGATGGTGGTTTTGGCACGTAAAACCCCAGAACTTAATTTTTATTTACGTAAGAACATCGCTTTTCCAGCTGTCTTTTATCTTCTAAATGTGTTTCTTATAGAATCGCGGGTTTTAGTTGAAAGGCTAAAGGTTTCGCATTGGGAAAGCAGTAGCAATAGGCTCGGCTCGGTAGTAACAATGCTCTCCCCCACCCCGTAAGCTGGTATTTTCTTTCTTGAGCCATTAGGACACACATCTGATCTGACATCGCAGGAGCATTCAGCACTACAAACGCTGCAAATTCAAGTCAGCAAAATTAGACACGCTGCTCCTAATCGTTGTATTTTCCTCCTTTTATTACCGTCGCGCGTACCCAAGCGCCTAACACCTACGTGGTTTTTGTCTCCACCACGCTCATTCAGAAGATGCGCACACAACCCTGGGGACCGCCGTCAGCACACTGTACTCGGTGCAAACAGTTTACTTCGTATCGAGGACTTCCAGAAACACTTGGGCGACGGCAGTCGTGGCTGTTTAGTTGAATTGCAAACCACGCCACCGCGTGCGCCCTTTTATAAGCCGCAGTGGTAGCAATTTCCGCGATGCATCAGCGTCATCGACCACGTAATTGCCCAACATGGTCGAACATCGATGCCGACTGTTGTCGTCGCCCGCCGACCAGCGTGTGGGTGCGAGTAATGAGTGCGCTCATTAAGGAGTCGCAGCTTGGGCCCCTTCCGCGATGGTCGGGACAGAGCGTGAGGCTCGCTCCTGCTGGCCTGCACGTGCGCGTTTCCCGGCAGTCCGGGAGCGCTGGTCCGCCGCTAGTGAATGGACGTGACTCCGTCGCGCGAGATAGCAGGCCTCATCGATTTTATCGATTGACGCTAGCGAACGCCGTACCGCGATCGCCCAAAAGCCTGACGCTTCACACGTCCTCAACGCGCGGGGCCCCGCGGACGGTTTGGCAGCCCCGGCTCTCGCTCTGGAGGAGGCTGTGCAGCGGGCTTTTCTGCGAAACGGGGCGCCCGTCGCTTCTGGCAGCTATAGCGGCGCAGATATGCCATAAGCTGAGTCACGTACAAACTGCGTTCGGGTTAGGGAGGTCGATACTTTGAACTGGAGCGCAGCGCTCGTTGCCGTGCAGGCGAACGGGCCTCCCCGACGAGAGCCATGGTCATTCGGCGCGCCCCTGTTAAAGAAAGGCAGCTGAATATACTTCGCCCATGTTTCGTGAGACCTATATTGTGTGACTCAAAGGCAGCCCTACAGTCACTCTTATCAGCTCTGCGCCGCAGCCAATATGAACAATTGGTAGCAGAGATACGATTACGCTACCATCAAGCGGTGGTCAGAGGCCACGACATTGCATTTCAGTGGCTACCTGGCCACTGCAACATCACTGGCAATTAATGTGCTGAGAAAGCTGCCCGTGAGGCTCATGACGAATGTGAAAGAATCTCAATACCATTGTCAAGACCGGATGCAGCGCGGCACTTCAGCAGTCATGCCCATATTTATAACTCTAAGAAAATGGAATACACCAGAGTTTACCAACAGGCGCCTGCCATGGACCCACGGATGCAATTACAACTTTTACCGGGTTTTAAACGACAAGAAGAAACATTACTGTGCCGCCTGCGAATAGGAGTTTCTTTTACAAACTCCTATTCATTCCTAATTGGAATGGCGGACAGTGCCAACTGCAGCACACGTGGTGTTGAGGAAACAACCAGACATCTCTTATGTGACTGTCCAGATACGAAGATGAGAGGATTGCCCTTCGGACTGCTTTGGGGCACTTAGACGACAGGCCTTTTACGGAGGAGAAGATCTTGGGCCCGTGGCCTCGTGCGTCTGCTATGTTCAGGGCTACAAAGGCGCTGCTGCGTTTTTTGAGGTGCACTGGCCTGTATGACCGTGTGACGAAACTCAGCGATGAACACTTGACTGTGTAAATGTGCAGGGTGTGAACTTCTCTCTTCCTTCTCCTTTTTCAATCCCTTTTCCCCCTTCCCCAGTGCAGGGTAGCCTACTGGGCTCAGCCGGGTTAACCACCCTGCCTTTTCCTTATGACTTTTCTCTCTCTCTGTCTCCTTGTCATTGGTTCGCTGCTTTCCGTAGTAACATCGTGGTCGCTATTCCTGGCATAAAACAACAGTAGCATTCGAACTATTTGTAAATACAGGCCAACCAGCGCCGCCACCGCGGTCACTTAAGCCATGGTCAGCCGCAATGCAAACGAAGTTAAGGCGCCAGCCAAATTCTATACTGAATCGTCTTTCTCATTCTAGGTCGTTAGCATGAGGACGCAATCCTCGATGGTTTTTCTTCTTACGAAACGTTTGTCATTGGCTGACCACCTCTACTATCTAGTTCGCTCTCAGGATTCTCCTCCGTCGCCTATTCTTAGGAACAGCTGTGTGCCCGGAGCTCTTCGGGAATACCGGCCGCTAATCCATTGAAAGCTCTCGCTCACTGAGTGGACGTAAAGCTGACATGCTTAAGTGCCTCTCTCGAAGAAGCACCACATGTTCACATTCGCCGAACGGGACATTAGCAAAGAAAACCTTCGAGAGCAACGATAATGGTGTATTTCGTACAAGCTTAACTAAATTGAGCACCATTCTTTCCACCCAAAAAATAAGAAATATAATGAAGAGCTAAAAATTGTAAGCCAAGCACCTCTTTTGTTGCCTGTCTCACATCGATTCGCAAACATTGCTTATGCATGTGACTACTTCGCGCTCTACAAATTTTAAAATCGTAACGTTAGTATCACGTGGGATGGGCTAATGTTGCTAGCGTTGGGCTTCTTGGAACGCGAGGAGACATTTTTTTATTCATCGGCCCCATCCAGTTTGAAAAGAATTCATGCAAAAGATGGAAACACGATAACGATTCACCGATTGCTCTGTTACATTTCTCTTAGTAACGCCACAGATTGGGCTAGTTGGTTCTGCATAATTCGAAGTATAAGAACGCTACTTCTTGAACGAGGACCAAACCAAAGAACGCAGTTAAGCGCTATGTTCTTTGGTGGTGTCCTTGCTCAAGAGGTCGCGCTGTTGTTCTTTGTTACATTTGCCGTTGTCTTTGTGTGTGTGTGTATGTGTGCGTTCCTGTGCGTGTGTGTTTGTGGATTTTTCAATTAGCCTTTCTCGATTGTTTGTTCTTGTCTTGTTGTAGTCGTCGTTCTTATTTTCGCATAATAACATGAAATTTCGCCTTCCACGTGCGTTTTCCTTTTTACCAGTGCTAAAACTTAAATTGATGCTGTCACTTCTAAACTGAATTTTCTACTCGACTCTCGGCCACAGAAGATATGAGCCATCGGTTTTTTGGCTAACAAGAACAGCGACGACGGCGACGGTGCCAGTGCGTCTTGTTCTTGAGTGTTCGACTCCTTTTCAGTCGATTATTTCGATCCGAATATCCACCAACTAAACCGAGAACTAGTATGGATGAGCCATATTACTTCTATTTTATCTTGGCAGCTGCTTCTGTCCTCTAGCGTATGCAAGCAAAGCAAACATAAGTAATGATATATAAACGGCAAAACAATGAACACTGACAGAAAAAGTGTTTCTGAATATAGGTTAGAGGAAAGAACAGGAAAAAAATTCGCCGCTATATTTTAGCAGTCCTGCGAACGGCCTAGGCGACTGCGTGCCCGATATGAATTTTCGATACTGTTCGGCACATAATAATGGTGTTGTGAATCCTCCCGCTACAAGCGCATTCACGTTTTATACCGGTGCGCTCGAAGCAGAAGAAGCAATAAGATATCCTCGGCGGCTGTAGCGGCATACGTAGCCTCGCTTCGCAGAAGACTGCCCATCCATCTGCGAGGTAGAAGCACTGCGTACTCGCTCCCTTTGCAGTTTCACCGCGGACGGGAAACATGGCGCGACACAAACTTTAAAAAAAAGAAGAAAAAATGGAGCGGGGAAGACAGGGACGCACAAAAATTGCATTGCCTGGGTGCTCTCCTTCCGTATATCATCGTCCGCAACAATTCAATATGATGCTTCGTCTGTCGCGTTCTCCTGGAAAATGATGCCCGTCTTGTCCCATCTTTTTCTTCTCATTTCTATCCTAAGGCTTACAAGTGGGAATCAACATAATGCCGTCGGCGCAGTGCTTCTGCGAATCGTTCTAGTGAAACTGTGCTTGCGCTTGCAGGCCACTGCCCATGGCCACTCCACCGGTTAATGTATTGAGCAGGTTTTGAGAAAAGAACGTCCCAGGATAAATTCTGTTTGCTAGAAAATGTACGGACGCATCTGTTTTCACAAGAACAGACAACACTCATTTATCAGCCCGACTCGCGTAATATGTAAGTTGAATATATTTCGGTCACGACAGCGCATGTGAATAACAGGTATTCAGAAGATAACAAAGTCGTGCCTGCGGACTGCACATCAAATGCCGTACAAGACAACGTCGTGCCTGTAAATAGTTTGCGTATTGCCATCATTTGGGAAATTACGATACTATATTTTACATATCCAAGTTATTATTTTGCTTCTGCACCTGCATTTAGGTTCTTTTATTTATTATCTTCATATTCCATCTTTCTATATCACTCCCCCCCCCCCCCCCCCGACCCCTTTTTTTCTTTCTTTTCCTAAGTACTACAGCATCTATTCGAATCTAAGCATAACTTTTTCCACAATAATCATGGCTGAAGTAAGCAGTGCGACATTTGACACAAATGAAATATAATACAAAGATCTAGCAATCGATGTAACTTCTTCGAGAACGTCAATATTTTAGAGTCATGTTGAGCGCAAGAAAAGAAGACAGAAGGGTTCAGGTTGTTGCTGGCTGTGCTTGGGAAAACAGCTTGCATTATTTGCAGGAAAATGTTCAACCCGAGTGCCGCCTTTCAAACATAGCTGCTGGAGGAACCTACGATTGCGGCATCACCACGTAAGAGACAGATAAAGCAGAGACAGCGTAGGTGACAAAATGAAAGATCTTTGGCATCCAGTCCAACCCATCCATACCGGCCCAGTAGTCTGCTTCATGACACATCATCAAATGGTGCTAATAGCTTCAACGGTGAGTCACAAAATTAGTCTTACTCACGAACTTCGGTAGGAGGCAAGAAAAGTTATGGCTGGCTAGGCAGATTACCTCTTGTCGTCACTTTCCTTTATAAACATTTACTAATGTTACTCGACATGGAGTTCCTCAAGCCTCCGCTTGAACTATGTTCCTTCTATTGGTTTCACATGACAAATTATTATTGTAGGTCCTCAACTTTGGCTCTTTCGGAATTTGATTGACTTAAAAGTTTCTAGTAGAAAGATTTTCGTTAAGTATGTATTTGTTGACTTTAACTTGCTCACGAAAATTGCGACCGCCAAAGTGCAGAAAGGGCCTGCGGACGCATTATTTGTGTAGCTATAGCATGCCGATTTTATTAAAATTACTGATAGTTTAACTTTAAAGACCATGTATATCATGCTCGACACTACATCAGAGATCGTCGCAACTTCTCCCTTCCCTTGGCCCCCCTTATATATAGATTCTTTTTTTCCTATTTTTTTGTGTGCCTTTTCCCCACTTCCCGGTGCAGAGTAGTTAACAGAACAGCTAATCTAGTTAACCTCACTGCCTTCTTATCTCTTATTTTCGCTCTCGCTCTCTCTATAGCTTACGTTTCTTCTATTTCGCTGTCCGATCCACATAAAGTCTCTATGTAACCTTATTGATCACAAAAGCTCATCACTAATCGGGCATATTACCTGACAATAAGGCCAGAACACACGAAGACAGGATTGGAAGCGCCGCAAGTTGCCTGCCTAGCGTTTGCATGACGTTCGCAGACGTTGCTTAAGAAACTACCGCGGTCTGCCTGTCACAGCAGGCGCCGAGGTCGGAAGCCCAAAGCGACGCCTCAACCAAGCGCTGGCGCTGTCTTCGACAGCTAACCCAATTTCAGGTCTACGCCGAGCATGGAACCACCGCTGCAAGATTGGCGCCACGGTTCGTTAGACGTTGGGGCGCGTCGCCTCCTCGCGTGCTCCTTGGCGGTATCCTTGCGGGTCTGGCCCTACCTGCCGGGCGTCTTCCAATTTGTGTCTAGCGCGGCGTCGCCCTTCCGCGCGTAATACGCACCGCGCAGAATCTGCGGTAAAGCATATATCACTCATTCCCCGAAGAGTTCCACGCGTTCTCCTCGCCCTCCTGCGCCCTTGCTCTTCTTCCAGAGACATCGACGCCTTCCGCACCCTGGAGAAGTTATTGATTGCCGATAACGCGTCAAGTGTCAGGGGCTCGGCGTCTGAGCCAGAGACGCGTGCTGTTCCGCGGAACGCTGACGCGGGGTGGGATAGGTGTGCGATCTCTAAAGATATCAGACAGGATATTGTCACAAATTAGCGGATACAATCACCACCATTTGAAGTCGCCTGCCGCCCACGCGTGCTCGGTCGTGGTGATGCAAACGGTCCTGTGTGTGTGTGTGTGTGTGTGTGTGTGTGTGTGTGTGTGTGTGTGTGTGTGTGTGTGTGTGTGTGTGTGTGTGTGTGTGTGTGTGTGTGTGTGTGTGTGTGTGTGTGTGTGTGTGTGTGTGTGTGTGTGTGTGTGTGTGTGTGTGTGTGTGTGTGTGTGTGTGTGTGTGTGTGTGTGTGTGTGTGTGTGTGTGTGTGTGTGTGTGTGTGTGTGTGTGTGTGTGTGTGTGTGTGTGTGTGTGTGTGTGTGTGTGTGTGTGTGTGTGTGTGTGTGTGTGTGTGTGTGTGTGTGTGTGTGTGTGTGTGTGTGTGTGCGTGCGTGTGTGTGTGTGTGTGTGTGTGTGTGTGTGTGTTGTGTGTGTGTGTGTGTGTGTGTGTGTGTGTGTGTGTGCGTGCGTGCGTGCGTGCGTGCGTGCGTGTGTGTGTGTGTGTGTGTGTGTGTGTGTGTGTGTGTGTGTGTGTGTGTGTGTTTGCGGCCATCAATCTATATCGTAACAACTATTAGGCCATGAGCACTACGTTAGAAGACAGCAGTGAATTTAAAGGCACAGAGTGAAATTTTTGTGTTATTTTGTTTCGTCAAAGTTTTAATAGCCATCTAAGTAATAAATAACATTTCATTTTGAGTAGTTTGCGCAGCTGTAAACCACTTAACACAAAAAATCAGCAACAATGAGGCAACAAGCATGAAATGCTAGTTAGACCTAATTAATGCTCGCCTATCTTTGTTAACGCAACTTAAAGGGCCTGCAAGCTGATTTAGACCGAAGGCAGTTGCAGCTTAATGAATTGTTCTTAAATTAGTTAAACATTCCCCCCTTAATGCTGTCGATTATAGGCTGAGATATTCATACTCACAAAGTCTTAACCAAAAGTGACCGAAAACGGGTGGGAGGACGCAACAACGCATTGGGTTGACTGGCGACTTAGAATCCTGCGCTGTTGCCTTGTTTTTTAAAGCAAAGCTTTGTACCTCTACCAGCCAAGGGTTCTGTCGTGTCCGTCGTTGTAAGCAAAAAACGGTCCCGACGAACCGCTAACAATTGCAGGTATAGCAGTGTAGCTTAGTTGAATTCAGGCATTCAGCCTACAACTAAGCACTCGTTTTCGCAAGAAAAACCACAAAAACAAGCTTCAAAGTGATGAGCCAACATGATGGATGATAAGGGCTGCGGGCAAACAACGGAAACAGGCTCGGCGCGGTCCGTAAGATTAGATTGCAGCTATTGCAAAGCTTATGCAGCTGCTTGAAAGAGGGTTGACGTCATTCGAAACCCTTCCAGCCTAGTAACTGCTTCGGTTCATTTTCTAGACTACCCCACTATGGGGTAGTCTAGTAGTGTATATCACACCGATCATAAAGCAGTAGTGAACATTGTTGTGAAGTAAATAATAATAAAGGACCGTGATTAAAGTTACGTTGTAGTGTGTGAAATATCAAGTGCGCCGAAGTCACCGTGAGGGTGGCGTAAAAAGCTTCGTTTCCAACCACATTCACAGGGTGGATTGGCGGGCAATTTTTTTCATTTTGAGCCTTTTTCGCGATGTTATATGTTTTGTCAGTGCAAACCAAATCATAAAATTCACGACTTTGACTTATATCCGCCAGAGCCTAAAGCAATTTGTTAGCAAAGCTTGCACATGGATTGATTGTCAAGATATTGATACAATATCCGAACTTTTTGCTACTTTAGGCAATCCGGAAGATGTGCAAACAGCAACAATAATACGTAGATCATTCTTCCCGCAGCAATTCTTCTTGCCTTACTGTATTTTTTACTCGACGGTACTTTTCTTTTCTGACCAAAATATGCTAAAGCATGCGTAATCAATTAACACAAACAGAACATAAGAAAACGCATCGATCGACGCAAGTGTTAAAAGTGGTCACGTAAATAAAAAGGGTGGCGAGAGATGTAACAGCGAAGAGGAATGCGAACGAAACCCGATGGAAGCTTGCCCCCAAGTTATGCACAAATTCACAAAGTGTCTAAATATGCACGTACCACCGCACATACCCTCTCGTAAGCTTGATCGCTCGAGCAGGAGAAAAACACGGATGCCGAAGTAAGCAGGCAGAATCAACACACCGTGCCGCTATCTTTTCGATACCTCGAAAGTGAGCCGCCCAATACCGATGATTGGACGGAAGCACACGTATCCCGAGGGGCACCTAAGCGACCCAATAAATTCGCGGAGTGTGCTGATCCCGGGCTGTGCGTTGCGTACACCATGGGGCTGCGGCTGTGTTCTCACCGGCCATGGTAGCGCCTCTTGTATCAATAAAACATGGCGGGCCGCTCTTCCTACAGCCTCGCAACACCATTCGCGTGTGTGCGTTGGGGTTGCTTCGGGCAGGCGTAGCGTTGCACACCGGTCGGCATTGGCCTTTCTGAGTGTGACCTGCCGAGCAACAAGGAGGGGAATTCTGCTTGCATCCTTCGAGGCCTGCAATTTCCTTTCGCCCGATGCCCTCATTTTCACGCGGATGCTTCTGGGGCCGAACTCGCAAATCTTTGTTGCTGGCCATTGGCGCCTATCTTGATTGACCAGTTTCTGTTCTTACGTACCGCTCTAAGCGTACAAACTGCTAAGTGAATGCGGATCCTGAGGCCAGTTCACAAAGCTTCTCGTTCATATGAACTGTTTAGAGTAGGGCCGGCTGTTTTTGTTATGTTTGTTAATTATGCTCGTAAGCACGAGTGATCTGTGTATGGGCAGGTATAATGTTAGGATTCTTTGCTAGATTCTGTTCGTGTGTGTGTGTGTGTGTGTGTGTGTGTGTGTGTGTGTGTGTGTGTGTGTGTGTGTGTGTGTGTGTGTGTGTGGTGGTGTGTGCGTGCGTGTGTGTGCGTGCGTGCGTGTGTGTGCTGTGCGTGTGTGTGTGTGGTGTGTGTGTTGCGTGTGTGTGCGTGTGTGTGTGTGTGTGTGTGTGTGTGTGTGTGGTGTGTGTGTGTGTGTGTGTGTGTGTGTGTGTGTGTGTGTGTGTGTGTGTGTGTGTGTGTGTGTGTGTGTGTGTGTGTGTGTGTGTGTGTGTGTGTGGTGTGTGTGTGTGTGTGTGTGTGTGTGTGTGTCACCCACCGGTCACGGCCAGAAAAGAATTCCCTTCCATAAACGCAAGCGTCCTCTGCGTTGAGCGAGAAACAACACTCCAAAATCAAGCTTGTTTGATAGGGAGGTGCCTTCTTGTTCTCTCTCTCCGTGTGTGTGCGTGTGTGTGCATGATGTTTATTGCATTAGATATTCGGGACGTATCGTTAACTGGGTAAATACATTTTTTGTCGTTTCCCACCCCCTTCTTGTCACCTGTCTATGTTTAACTAAAGAAAACAATCGAGTAGCTTTTGTCAGCATTCCTCGATGGACACGGACCTTTTTAACGTTGAGGCACATGATGGGCTAGTACATTTTTCTTTATGTATGGTACATCTTTATTAACATTACATTTCTGTTTCTCACGCAAAAATATCCCGCGGACTAAATTGTATTCTAGGCAGAAAACGAGCCATGACGGCAATAGAGGAGTTATATAACCCCGCCCTCTCTCTTGTTCGGTGGCAAAAAGTACTGCGTCTTATGCACTTCAAAGGAATCATCTCGAAAGGCTATAGGATTTGGCACAAGCCTTTCGTCTTCGAGATTGGAAAGCTGAACGCGAAAGAGTTATGGGGGAGCGACAAGCCGAACATAACTCACGCCGTCTCAACCGAAAAAATAAAAGAAGAAATAAATAGAAAGAAAGCTACGCGCACAAGAGCCAAGGCCTCCTTTCGCAAATGATACATACTTGGCAATCACATTAAATTTCTCTGTGGTTTGCAAGTTCTTTTCTGTTTTCCTTGTTTTGCTAGTGGTGCTCTAAAGCTAGTGGTGCTCTAAAGAAAATAAAATAAAGGAGCACCGGTCGGGCTTGGTGGCTAGAGGAATCGTTGCAATTCAAACGCGTTTTGTAACCCGATTCAACAAACCTCTCTTTTCGGGGGAAAAAAGAAAGAAGACCGGTAGCTCGCTCCGGTGATTACGAAGAGTATCTTCGACTCACGAGGGAAAGTAATAACAACAAAGAAAGTGCTTTCTTTTTTCTGTGTTTTTTTTCCTTCCTCCATATCCTTGTGCTCATTAATACAATTACTGAATGAAGGTGTCAAGAGACGTTGTACTTTTTGCGCTCTCCCACTTCCTCAAGATTGTAGCAAGATTAAAGATGCAAATGAAGGCTAGCGAAACCAGGTACAAACAACATAATTATATTAACATTGCTTCGGTCAAATCAGCAGCCGCATTCAGAAAACTTGTGTTACGTAAGTGCCGTCTGGGATTGACTTTCACCGTGGCAATCGTCTCTTCATCCCGTGGCACCGTTTCTTCGGCATCTTTGTAAATACGGACTCAGGGCCCGTATTGTTTCTGAGAGATCCGTGTGGGAAAGTTTCCTTTTTAGCTTTGTGCTGCAGTAGAGTGGATGACAATTTTTTTCCTTTCCAGGGCTCAGGGCCCGTATTCACCAAGAAGTTCTTATGCTGTGAACCTGTTCGGGAAAGCAAGTGTCAACCAATCGTGATATTGGACATGCTAATAATAAAAACGGTGGGCCAATGGCAAACAGCTCTTACAAATGAAAAGCTTTGTGAATTCGGCCCCCGATTCTTGCAGTCATATCCCATGAATCATACAACCCATTAAGCTTTTCATTAGCATAATGCATTTCAGCAATTGTTGCGATAAAAAATCGCCGCAGCGCTACGTTAATGAGAACAGGTCGCTCAAATTTTCATTGAGTTCACCTTTTCGGTCACGGATTTTTGTTGTCTTAGCCGGCAATCGTCACGCTAAGTTCTGTTCCGATACAGACGCAGACATGCAAAAAAGACTGACTCCATAAATAACGCAGCGTTAACGTCCGCCAGGATGCAGGCTCGCTAACTAGTGCATGTATAAACAAGAAGACGACGAGGTAGACCACTCGAACAATGGTAAAAAGTGAAAGTTCCGCGAACGTACCTACTGAGTCCAGTGAGCTGCGCACCGTTTCGCCAAGCTTACGCATACCGGTTTTGTTTCGAGGGCTATTCTATAAACCGAAGGTTTCGTTAATCACGCGTGACTATAACGCAGCGTGAAGCAAAATCTGTGATGCCATTTAGGCACGCTTTTAAAAACGCGTCCAAAAGTTTCCTTTTCCTCCGGCTGCGTTAAAACACATGCGTCAAATGCCGTCAAAAAGAATTACTTGATGATTTTTCCAAGTACGGGGGCACCACATGACAGCCATTATGGAAACAGACTGAGGCTATAGTAGTTTGGCGGAAAGGTGTGACTTGAGGACAAAAGAGGCCTCCTTGCGCTTCACCCGTTACCCGTCTTCGCTCTGTTCTCATGGCATGAACCCATTGCGAACTGCGCGGCGCGAGCCCACTCTGATGGCAAACGAAGTGCGCGGCCTTCGTAAGACGGGAAAAGACAGGCCGCGTCGTAGGCGGTAGCCGAGTCAGTGTCGCCCGAGGTCGCACTATACCGACCGCGAGCAGCCGCAGGCGTAAATCAGAGCGGCGGAAGGCGGGCTCCCAGGTGGCTCGTTTCCCAAAAGCCGCCGCGGAGCGGTACGGTGCTCACGAGGAGGCGCTCCAATGCGTGGCACCAGCACCGCACCCCGATGCGTGCGTTCGGGAGCGATCATCAATTTCCTTCCCCCCATCGCACAAACCCTCTGTATACTGCTGCCGCTGCCTGATTCTCTCGCGAAGTGAGCTTCCGTGAAACCTCTCCGACTGTTGCCGTTATCCGCGGCTGTTAGCGCCCGTCTTAACTGCCCCAACGCTTCCGTGCGTTGTCATCCGTTGCCACCTAAAAGCTCACCCTGAGTAGGCGGGATGTGTAGGGAGGCAGAGACAAAGGGGGGGGGGGGGGGGGGGGGGGGGGTTGTAGGTGGTGCCGTTTGGTGCGTTAAAAAGAAACGGGTGCGAGTTTCAGCAAAATGAGTCGGTGCTATTTGTGCGGCGATTAATCGACTATATGCGTCTATAGTTGACAACATAATATAAAGCGCTACTTGTGCTGACGTGTTTCGGTGTCGTCGTATTCCGCTTCATATATTACCCCGTATATACCAAATGACCCAACAACCGTGCGTTAACAAGTTCCTATAACAAGGCCTATCTGGAAGATAAGGTCAGAGCGCGGCTTAGGTTGTCAAATATCTGTCATCAGCGTTTTTAACTATCCGCCAGGAGCAATATATTACAGGCAATTCGCATGCTTCGACGCTCTTCCCATGTACCTCTCAGCTTCGCAGGGAGGGTAAACGCATACAGACGCATACATACGCGCACGCACGCACGCACGCACGCACGCACGCACACACACACACACGCACGCACGCATGTGGACATTTCTTTATTTGACCGGTGCATTTGCTTTGTGGTAGATAATAGTATGCATATTGTGCAAGATAACAATCAACAAATGTATACTGTTATGTTTCATAACACGAGGGGGGGGGGGGGGGGGGGGGGCTTACGTGCCAGAACCAAACCGCGGCTGGAATCTTAATCCGCGACCTCGAGCATAGCGCAACGCTATCGCCACTGGGCTACGACGCCGCGTGCCTATGCCGTTTCCGCCAGGCATGGAGGTCGTTCATATCAATAAGCGATTATCTAACAGAAAATTTGTCAGTGCAAAAGGAGAGAGAGGGAGATCAAAATGAAAAATGCAAAATGACTTCTATAAGGCACGTCACGGGCTAATACAGCGCCTTTCAGTTTAACTGATCGGTATGTTCCTTCTTTAAAACGAGCCAAAGTTCTGAAAATTTAGGTTATCGAACTTTCAGGTTATCCAACTTTCTATATCAGTTTCTCTTGTGCTCCTATTATTACTTCCTTTAATCAGGTTTTGAGTCAATATATCTCGGACATTCTGCATTTTTCGCAAGCTGTTTTCTGCCACTTAAACTCAAAGAAAGGCTCTCATGAGCAGAGTTTACTTATTTGATTACTCACTTAGAGAAAAAAGAATCACTTCCCTAAGCATTTATTTATGTCACTCAGTCGCGTAAACGGCAAATTGCCAAGCACTTTGGCCCGTTTAATCCGCTAACTAGCGGGCTTTTTTTTTTTTTTTGTGCTGGAAAACTCCACCAGGTGCGATTGAAAAGAAAACAATGGCCCGTATTCACAAGAACTCTGTACCCTACAATGGTTCGTAAGAGCAAGCGCCCACCAATCGTGATGCTGGAGTATTAGCGAAAGCGCTTAGCTAATAAAAACATTAATTGTGAAGTTTCATGAATTTTGGTCCCAAATACTTCCGGGTTGAACCATCTGAAGAAATTTGATTCTCTCCTGCTCGTGTCTGGCATTATTATTTTTGCGTGAGTACCACTTTTTATCGTAAGTTTGTGACAGCCATACATATCTGCTTTCTTATTTCCTTGATGGCGGTGCGTATATAACTTCAGAAAGTCATTCACCGCGTAAACATATCGATATTTTGTCCGGATGTGGCTGTAGTTACCATGAAAAATTTGAGAGAGGGCCTCAAAGGGAAGGAGTTGCTTTAAATAAAAAGGAGTGCTGAGAAAAGCTCATTCCTTCCTTCTTTTTCTACTTCTTTATCTTCTGCTTCTTCTTAGCGTAATTTTTATTTATCTCACTGGTTAACTGTGGAAAGTGAGGAAGATTCGTTCACTTTCTTTTGAGGACTGCTTCAACGCAAGCGGTGGGTGAAAGTACTCAATGGGTGAAAGTACTCTTAAATAGCATAAGATTCCGGGCATAAACAAACACGGATAAATATGTGTAATATAGCATAAGCAGTATAACGAATTTGAGTTTTGGTGTTTGTTCCTCACGTGTCCTTAAGTTATAGTAAAGCGATCTCCCGGCATTTTCTCTTTTTCTTTCGTCCTCCTTGCTTACCTGCTGAGCTTCTTGTGTGCTTATGCGGTTTAAGCAAGCCGTGCTTTTCGCTCCGCTTCGTTACTGAAGTCAGTCAGACCGCGCATCGACCAGCAATAGACTATATTTTCAGGATGCGCTACCACCGTGGACTATACCGATCTAGAAGCTAAGCTATAGATGCACTAAGTCTGAAACAGCTGTTTTAGTTATACTTGGCAAATATGATAGAGAGAGAAAGAGAGAAATAAATAAAAAAGAACAGGTAGAAACCATTGATGGTTGCTGCCGTCCGTAACAGGAGCCGCTCAGTTTTGTTCTCCTGTATGGATTTCCAAAGTGGAAAGAGTTTAGGAGCGATACGTCTTCTTTTATTTTTATTTTTTCTTTGCAAGCGCGTACTTTTTGTTCAGCGGCGTACGTTTTACACCCGACCAGAACGCTCGTATAAAACTAATATAAAGAATAACAGAGGTCTGTGGTTGGAAGGCTCTTACAGAATGAAGGAGCTCCACACACAAAAAACAAGAAATTCCTCGTATAGATATCCGAACTCATTTCCTTTTTTTTTTAATTTCGTTGTTACCTTGGATTTACGCTTGCGTTTGTTGCTTTCTTCTAGCCAAAAAAAAAAAAAAAAACGAAGTTGGCTTCTTGTTCCTGTAACTGGCTGGGCATATGCTTTTGTAATGCGCCTGGAAGATGTGACGGGCATTTCCGATACGAAGTCCGCCGCCGCGATCTCTGTCCAGTGGCAATCATTTGCTGAAAAAGTATTTTATGTGTGCCGATAGTCTTTGAGACAAAACTGTAACTCAGTGACTTAGCTCATCACAAAGCAACTTTTCGCTTTCCTTTCCTCCCACTGATGTCACTTAATTCAAGGCTCTGACACTGTGAAGTCACCGCATGCTCGTGTTTTGAACTCTTCCAAGCGAGTATATGAACAGAATGCACCTCTGCAAGGATCGAATCAATCAGCACCGCCCTACACCACCCTTGGTGAATTAACGGTCCTCGAAGCCATTTCTTATGTTAGTTAGCTTTTCCGCACTGACACCCCAACATTTGTTTCAAGGCTTCGCTATACATCATCACGTGTATAGCTAAGCCTTGAAAGGCATCGTTTTCAGTCCTCTAAAGAGCATTTCTGTCAAGCGTTGCCTGTTTTACCTAAATATGGCACGATTTCCAAGAATGCGCAAAAAAAAAGATATCGTTTCCTAAAGTGTGGGACGAAGTACATGGGCGTTCCAGTTACTTTTGTGCTTCAATGTATAAAACAGCATTTTGGTAAAAAGTAAGTGGAACAACAGTGCATCTTTACGGCGAGTTTGATGGTGCATATCTCGAAACTGGTGTCATCCTGAAAATTCATTTCAAGTGAATGCGTCTTGCAAACTCACCGGCTACAATTGGTAAATTGTAATGTGTGTCGTAAAGTAATTAACTAAGAAGTTATTTACTCAATTTCTGTTAATTAGTTTAATATGTGTTTCGATTTCTCGTGCTACTAATGTCCACCTCATCGAATAACCCAGCTCGACGATAATAATTGTGCTACCTGCCACAGGCTATGTAAAAAAAAATTCATAAAGCTTAATTTCGAACACCCGGTATATAATGGTACTACGTGCGACTTCTATTTCACCTCGCGACTAATGTGTTCCAGTTTCGCGACTCTGCCCACAGACAGAAATAACGTAAAGGCATTTCCGGCGCTCTACATGAGCTAATAAACAGCGTACCAGACATGGCCCAGAGAAGCGCGCACGTGCACAACAGAACAGCGCTCGATAATGTGACATGCGGAAGTGTGCAGAGAAGAGGAAGACGCAAAAGCGACGCTGGCAGAGAGCGCCCTCTACGGGGCGGCGGATGCGAATAAAAAAGCACTCGGTAATCATCTCCATTTGCAGGGACTGTCCCGCGCCGTCATCTGAGCTCCCATTTGGAACCGACGCGAGGGCGCTGCCTGAAGACCAATGTCAGCCACACATAATTACGCGAGCGCGTCTTCACACACACACGGGCCGCTCTTTCTTCGGCAGCCACGATATTTTTTTTATTATTATTATTGCTCAGCAGAAGCGTTCGCTGCAGAAACTTCGCCCGCGTGCTGGGCGAAGCGCAGCCTGTCTCCGTCGTCTAAGCTGGCTGCGAAGCTCTTCTCAAGTTAATTGATAATGAATCTTATTTCGTCAGGCGCCAGTTTCATGAATAATAAGGGCCGCTGGCAGAAGAAAAGCTGCCTCCATCGCCTTTCCTGCAAAATGACGCCACAGCGCCACCCCCCCCCCCTCCCCCCTCTTGTCTTTCTTCACTTGTTTCTTTTTTTTTTTTTTTTTCACTCGCGCTTCCTTCTTTGTTCACGCCGTGGTGCGTGCGCGCGTTAAATATTCACTCGCTAATCTTGCGAGTGCCTTTGAAAAGATCGCACATTCTCAGCGCCTTTCGTCCTTCCCCTTAATTCCATTTCTGGTTGAAACCGCAGACTTCTCTCCTCGGCGTTGCCGCAAGGAAGCTCTACTCGCCACCCGCGACCACGGAGCAGGGCGGGTCAATTCCCTACGCGTGCGTGCGAGCACGCTCGGTGCGATCTAGGCTCCCGAGAAGGCGAGGAACCGGCCGTGCGAGACGTGCGTACGCCGCCGAACGACGAGCGGTCACCTCAAAAAGAAAAAGAAAACAGAAAGAAAGAATGGGAGTGTAGAAGGGTCAGCAACGTGTAAACAGCGCGTCTTTGAAACGCGATTCCCGAGGAAGGTCGGCCACTTACTGCGAGCGCCCGGCCGAGCTGTCGGCTCAAGCGGCGGCCATAAAACGTGAACCGACGGGGAAATTATTTTGCAGAAACCGCGCGCGGCACTGAGCTAGATAGGCTGGCCTCCACGCGTGACGCTTTTCTTTCCCCGCGAAGGCGACCGCTGTCGGTCACTTTATCGCGAACGGCCAAAAAGCAAACAAGCCATGACGCCCCGTTCTTTTGCGTGTGTGTGTGCGCGCGCGCTCCGTTTCTGCCAGCGTATACTTGTCCTGTTTGTTGACTGCGAGCCTCGGGTTTTGTTTTCTGAGACCTCCCCTATATAGGCTGCGGTTCCCGCGCTAGGAAGACGCGCGTCGGAAGCGTTTACCTTGTTTGCAACGCTCTCGTAAACAGTGAAGATAACGTGGCCGCGAAAGTGAGGAGCGTCGAATGGAAAAACAGAGAGAGCGCCCCCTGCAGGCGTTGTTTCTCTATAATGGACGCCCGTTCGCACAGGCTTGCCACTTTTCGGAAATAAAAGTAGATGATAACGTATATTTCGGGAGAGGAAACGGTGGAAACGTCGTTGCTTTTGTTTTCGCGACGGGTGCGCGGCGGCTTTTGTAAAGGGCTTTTTAGATGGCTTGTGCCGCTCTATCTTTTTAATTGGTTTCTTAGTTGTTGTTCTATTATCCAACGGGCAGATATTGGAATTGCGAAGCCATACCGAGGAAATTATTGTGTCGTCCAGTTTCACATTGCGAGGCGGTTTTGTAGCGCTTCGAAAGTGAACGTTTATCGTCAATGTCCTCGCGCATGCTCCGAGGGCAGGAGGAATCCGTGTTTATTTGAAACCGTTTATTGCGCTCAATACTGTTGCAAGGCAAATGAGTACAGATATGGCGCCGTCCGTTATTCGTTGCTTCCCACTTTCCACTGACTGAAGGTGCAGGGAGAAGTAATATATACATAAGCTTGCCAATATTTAGTCATCGCCGGTACGTGTATCGCCGGACGCGCTATAGCATACAACTAAATATGAAAAACTTCTCACCTCTTCGCGGTTGCCGCTATCACTCGCGTGTACCTTACTGTTGATTCTTCTTTTTTTTTTCCATTAGAGAGAACAGCTTGCATCTTGTGTAACCTTGTTTTGAAGTGATACCACCTGAATAACTAACATTATGTTGGGCGTTCTCTTCGCTGCTGTTTCCTTTTACCACTAAGAAGAATATTCTCTCTTCTGCCATGGTAACCCACTGAGTGTTCCTATTTATTATTTTGGGGCACAAGCGACCTCATTGAGTCTGTATTTGTCTCATGCCCCTGAATGAAAATGATTTCTCAGCTCCTAATATCATTCGCAACCTTGCCTTATCGATTAAAGTTCGAATGACGGGATCAACCAACGGCATGTTAGGTATTGCGGAAACACTGTATTATTACTAAAGCCGCTCATCGCGGTCCTTCATGTCAGCACTATTTTCTCAGTCAAATAGGAAAGCGTATACTGAGGGACACATAACTAAGGTGTTTCAGAATTCGCAGGAAAATTCGTCAGTGATATTCTATCTACTTGATCACGGTGAGCATAGTAAAGTTGGCTCGTATTTATTTTTTCACTCGTCAGCAGATCAATGCTTAGAGAAATTCGACGGCATGCAAGTGCCCTGGATATCGCACGTCCAAATCGCTTTCATTTGCTCGCTTGTTGTCGTTCGGCAGTCCGTTAATACCCCGCTCTATAAATTACTCGTGTGCCCTCTCCTCACCCACTTTCTCTTTCCCCAATGTACTCAGTGTTTCCGACGCGCCCCGAAGGTTTGTGTTTCGTTTGCTTAAAGCTATGCATAGCGCGCTTTAACGGTTTGAAACGCATAACAACCGCCTGCCGCTGGGCCTGTTAAGCGTATTCAAGGAATAGAAAAATTGGAGCGCTCCGCGTGCGGAGTGAAAGAATAGCAAAAAAGGAAACAAACAAGAAAGAATGGTGAAAGCGGCGGGGCCCGTCTGCTTTGCTTCTTTTTTCCTACAGGTTGCGTCGTTCATCAAGCCAGAACATTGCGTTAGAAAGGATGCACAGCAAACAGAGAGAGGGCGTGATTGCGCGCTATGGGGAGCAGCGGCGTGGCGGTATCCGAAAGACAAACTACTTTCTAATGGCCGGCCCCCCAGATCGCTATTCATATGCCAGGGGCACGCAGTCTCCGAATCAGACGCCGTTGTTTGGCGCTGCCAGGCATAGAAGAAAGTTCTTTCTGCCCACGTTTTCTGCCATGGCCCCTGTTTTTTTGCCACGTTGATGCTGTTTTTGTCACCCGGTATATATACGTGTTTCACGTTCACCGCTTTGCTTGACTACAGTGGGAATATATGTGCACGAATCCTGGATTTATCTTACGTGTGAATACGTCACACGCCACGCGGTGTCGAGAGGCGCGATCAATGCTGTCTTTGTACCCAATATTTTGGTTCCAAATTCAGCGGGCAGGCTAAACATTGTGCTTTCCGGGTGGTGTACGAGAGGGCATCACATAATTAGCTTTATGTGCGCATTTCAAATTCTTCACAACGCTAATGCCTTCATTCAATTCACGCTGTGCATAACGCCTCGGGTGCCGTGACGTGCTTCGACCTTGCTGTAGCGCCGCCTGCCTGTCGTCTGCTACGCAGGCGCTCTTCATATTCCTTCGGGTCCCTTCGACACGGTAATTAGCTTTGTCGGGGCGTGTTTGTGTACGTTGTGCGCCCGCGCGTTTGTTTTGTGCACACAGAAGTGCCACATCGTGTATCATGCAGTTTTCATCTGTAGGAACATGTAATTTCGGAGTGTTAATTGTCAGGCAAATTTCCTCATAGCTTTCACTCAAGAGTCACTATACCGAAACGGTTGGGCAAATCAACCGAAGATAACTGCGACGTTGTGCTTCTCATCCTTCTATATAGGCGTGGCCCATCGATAAATCCAGTATTTTATATATATATATATATATATATATATATATATATATATATATATATATATACCAGAAAAAAGTGATTCTGGATCCGGGTAAATATTCACAGTGAAGTAGACGCGCGTATGAAGCGGTTTATTGACGTTTCGGCCGGGGTCCGGCCTTCATCAGAAACTGATGAAGGCCGGACCCCGGCCGAAACGTCAACAAACCACCGCTTCATACGCGCGTCTACTTCACTGTATATATATATATATATATATATATATATATATATATATATATATATATATATGTGTGTGTGTGTGTGTGTGTGTGTGTGTGTGTGTGTGTGTGTGTGTGTGTGTGTGTGTGTGTGTGTGTGTGTGTGTGTGTGTGTGTGTGTGTGTGTAATACTGAATTGTGCTTGTGGTACGCTCTGTGCCTGATAATCAGAACTGGTTTTGGCACGTAAAACCCCAGAAAGAAAGAGAGAGAGAGATAAATGAGATGCGAAAGGCAGGGAGGTTAACCGGAAGGTAAATATCCAGTTTGCTACCCTACACTGGGAAAGGGGTAAGGGGAGACAGAAATATAAAGAAAAATGCACACACTTAGAGAGGGAGATTAACAAAAAAGAAAAGAAAAAAAACACACGCACACAAAGGAACTCGGGAGCGTCACAGTCGTTCAAACAGGTCGCTTGACCGGAGGAACTTCAGTAGCGCCCTCGTCGCCTTCTGCTGTGAAGACCGTATCAGTCGGCATTCTAAAATCGTCTGCTCAGAAAGCGGCCGGTCGTCGAGGCGTGCCAACTCCGTTACGAGCGACTGTCTCTGGGAGCTGTAGCGGGGACAATGACACAGGATATGTTGGACTGTTTCCTCGCTGCCGCAAGTATCACAGGCAACACTGTCAGCCATTCCGATGCGACAAGCAAAAGCATTCGTAAAGGATACTCCAAGCCACAGTCGGCAGAGAGCAGTTCTCTCGATTCGAGGAAGTCCAGATGGAATGCGTAGTCGGAGGGATGGGTCCAGGCGGTGCAGTCGAGTATGTTGGTAACCAGGTGTGTTCCACATGGCTCGTGTGGAATCACGCGCGATTATGCGAAGCTTTGTTGCTGCTTCGGCTCTTGATAACGGGATGGGTTCCTTCACAGCATTTTCGTGAGCCCTCCTCGCAGCTTCATCGGCCTGTTCGTTGCCCATGATGCTGCAGTGGCCTGGGAGCCAGTGAATAGTGATGTCATCTCCTTTTTCTGCTAGTTGGTGACAAAGGTGCCTTATTTCCAGCACAAGTTGGTCTTGTGGTCCACGACGTAGAGCGGATAGCAGACAATGCAGGGCTGCCTTCGAATCTGTAAATATGCTTTATCTTCGTGGTAAGTCTTCGTGAAGCATGAGAAGTGCGCAGCGAAGTGCAGCAACCTCCGTAGCAGTCGACGTTGTCCGGTGAGAAGTTTTAAACTGAAGGGTGACGGCTTTTGCGAGGAAGATCACAGCCCCTGTAGATCCGTGAAGAGTTGTCGAGCCACCAGTGTAAATGTGAAAATGGTCCTTGTATATCTCGTGCAGCATGAGGAGAGATAGCTGCTTGAGAGCTGGGGACGAGAGTCCTGCTTTCGTTCGAATCCCTGGTACCGAGAGTCGAACTTGTGGACGAGCCAAGCACGATGTGTGGTATGCTCAGTAAGGTATGCGAGTGTTCATGTATGAGCTTCCGCCACTTTGCTACTGTTGTCATATGTATACGCATTTTCGTTTTGAATTAAAGTGTAAAATATAGGTAACCCGAGAAAATGTCAACGGCGTCATGGAATGCAATAATGCTCAGTCACAGCGAACAGCAAATATGGGACGTTCCATCGCGGCTCTTTTGCTTTCTCCGGCATGCTTCTTGTCGAGCTGCTGCGCCGTCTCCTGTCAGTCTTTTTCGAAGAGAAAGTATCCGCTACTGGGTGCTATTTCTTTTCGGCTTTTCCGGCCTCGGTATTTCGAGCGATTCTTGTACACCATAAAACAGTTGTGCGGTGCTGTGGAAAACCAAACCAGCGATTATACGAAGCCGAGCGCTCTGACCACTGCTCCGCATTCTACGGTGATCAACCGTTATAAGCTACGGAAGGGACTGAACGTGTCCGTCCCTGGCCGAGTCCCAACCCCGGATATTGCTTGCAGGACGTCGCAGAACATCTGAAACGTACTCTGGCTTTTGCGATGCTCCGCGGTGTTAGTGACATCCGGTGTTATGCCAAATGACTCACCATTGTTATGATCATAGTAATAATTGAAAACGACGCAGTGACGATAATTTGTGACTGCTGCTTAACGTAAACACCTAAGTCAAGGAATCGGGCATATCAACAACCGGCGCCCCAAGCGGCCCCGATCCGAATGAAATGCAGTTTCTATGGGGACGCCTTCGCTTTTTCGCAAATAATTTAACAAAACCGCAACGGATCGGGAAAACCAGAAACGAAGAATATTTTATGCACCCAGCTACACCGATTTACTGTATCGTAGAGTCTCAATTTACAGACAGGACAAATAGGCAGCACGACACATGGATGACTACTAGCAAATGAAATCTTTATTTGAGGCGCAGGAAATATATGTGAAAGGGCACATGTAGATAGAGATAAAAAAGTGCGCATGTAAACATTTTACGTAGATCATTTTACGATTCTCATGCCGGCCGGCATGAGAATCGATAGAACGTCTACGCCTTAACAGTGCACGCGCGCAGACAAGCAAGGGCCCCAAAACTAACATGCAAAAAACAAGCAACAACGGTAAAAGAAAATAACAAGTGTATGTCCTGTCAGTAAGTTTAGGCTGCACACTATCGTAATCATCAACCAACTAGCTCTGACGAAACTGCTGATTCGCTACACAACGCAAAAAAACGCTTTTTTTTTCTCTCTCTCTTTATTCCTAAGCCCACTTACATGTTGCATGCAAAATTTGCACTATATATAGATATTGAAGCTATCCAAAACGTCGGTGCAATTTTGGGAAAAAGGATTCGCGAGAAAACAACGTGGACTTGAGTATTCCAGATGTTTGGAAAGTTCAAGGACTCAGCTTTCATTGCAACTGTAAACCTTGAAGCCACCAAAAAGTTGTTCCCCGTAGTTCTTTTCATATAACACTCACGGAATCAGTCGCGAAACTATATACATAGGCCTGCTCATGAACTGACTCCTTCGTTAGAACTGCGTATGAGCGGTTTCTAGCAGCCGAATATCTTATTCTTTAATAAGGATAACGTGAGTTCGTTGATGTTTTCTTTCTTTCGTTTTTTTTTTTCGTGATTCAATAGAATTTCACGATCAGCCACACACGTCGAGCTACATCGCTGTTTTCGTTATTGATGGCCATTTCGAATTTTGACGATCACGTTGCGCCGAGTGGTGTTATAGCGGCAAAATTCTAATCCAATGTTTCCAATCCCTGAGCATGCGCTGGTCATGTGAGGGATGCTGGGCCGCTTTCTTGCGCACTGGAAAAAAAGAGAAGAAAAACGAGACTCGCGTCAAGTTGAGTAGGTGTTGACCTGACAGTACATGGCACATACCCAGTAAGAGGGACTGTCCAAGAATGGAATGACTCCGACGAAAATACATTAATTGAATGTACTTCTAAAACTCAATGAAATCAGGTTGTCTTACTAAATTGTATAATGCCTTCACTTTTCTTCTTTAGACTCAGTACCGATACACTAAATATATATATACAGGGTGTTTCAGCGAACACTTTCAAAAATTCTTAAAGGTTGCCTGTGGCAGATAGCACAATTCTAGTTGATGAGTTGGTCTACTCAAAGAGGCGGACATTACTTGCACAAAAAATTGAAGTGCATAATCAAATAATTAACAGAAATTCACTAATTAAGCTTTTAACTAATTGCCTGATGGCCCATATTGCAATTTACAAATTGTAGCCGTGGAGTTCGCAAGGCGAATCCACTTGGAACGAATTCTCGGGATGACACCAGTTTCGAGATATTAGTTCCCGAACTTTGCGGAGAAATGCATTGGCGTTCCAGTTAGGTTCTTAACAAAACGTCACTTCATGCATTGAAGCTCAAAATTAACTGGAACGTCAACGCATTTTTCTGCAAAGTTTGGGAATATATATATATATATATATATATATATATATATATATATATATATATATATAACGAGAAGCGTCAAGCATCTAAGTTTACTTCTTTGTTCTTCTTATCCTCTTTCTCTCACACGAAATACGAGAAATACCAGATGTCAACCTCATGACGTGCTCGACTTTCTTCATCTGTTCTTTTTTTTTTCGCTCCGCGATCCGCAAGCGCAGTCGAGATTTGCGCCGACTGGTCGCGCGTGATGCCCAGAACCTGGCTCGCTTAACGCACGGGTGCCCCCAATTAGCGCGATAACAGCAATTGCGAGCCCCGTGAGCGCCCAGAGGCCGGGGAGTCAGACCTCAGCCGAACACAGCGAGCGCGCCCTCAAACAAAAACAGGCTCTCGCAGGCAGCGACACAAACAGCGGCATAAAAATGGCCCCTCCCAGCTCCCGGGCCAGACTATAGAACGGAACGCGCAGCAGGCGCGAATGAAGAAAAACGCCGCAGTTCTTGTTTAACAAAGCGTCCCGGGATTAGCAGACTGCCTTCATTTGCTGGAATTAAGAGACGGTCAGCGCGCTAATCTAATGGAAGTGTGTTTCTGAACGCAGGATGAAAGCGGACACATTGTCAAAGTAGAGGGAGAGAGAACACTATTGGCCACGCGTAATAACAATTACCTTTTTGTTCTTTTTCCCCCCTCTCTTCTTCAATGACGTCTCTCTGTACTCGCGGCATAAATGTCGTCGCGAGGTCTTGCCGCTGTTCGCGTTCACCTTCGGCTTTGCGTATGACTTATGACCTTTCGCACTTTAATTATAACCTAGTTCGGTCTGTGCACCCTGTATATGGTTAGTCCCGCCCAAGTCCTGTCAAAACACCGATACCACTGCAATTCTTCCTGGTTTTCTTCTTTTTTTTTCGTGCCTTGGCGCTTTTAGTGGGCACGCTCCTACTCAAATTGCGTATATATAGCGCGATGCATGTGAGGGGCTCCCTGTTTGCTTACCATTTCTTTTTTCCCTTTTATTCATTACCAATGTATGGGCGATGCAAACGTATAGGGGTTTTCGAGCGCACGATCACCATTTATTATATATGTAGCTGCACACGAGGCCTCTTAATTATGGCCTCGTGTGCAGCTACATGATGCACAAGGGCTTATGTGCATTTGTAGACATTGAATGAACGATTATTGCAATTCATCGCACGTACACTTAAAGCTGTAATGGCTTTCAGTGTGACGGACAAGAAATACAATACGGCGTCTACTATGCAGTTTGCATTGAGATCAGGGCCATTCCATTCCATTCCAACTGTCGCAACGCTGGCGCTCGACCATCTGCAATTTCTCTGAAAAAAAAAATTCATGCCTTTGATAAGTCTTCCCAAAAATATTTTATTGCGATTTCTTTTTTCACCAGAGCGATAGCTACTTGAGCATTGCTGCAAGGCGCGGAACTATGCTTGACAAAAAGCATTTGCCAAAAAATCCGCCGCTTTGCTATGAGGGCAATACTTTTTTTTATTTCTGGAAAATTGTCAGATCCCTTTGAGCTAAAACAGCTTTTATCAGTTATTAGCATTCCTTGGCTTTTTTTAAAGCTCCTGTGCCCTAAAAATGACCCATTTTCTGATATTTGTTAAAAAAAATATCTTGCATTTAAAAGTTAAATGTTATCTCCATTAAGTATTCATGAGCTCTACTGTGCGCAGCTGCATACGAACAGAATACGACGAATCCGCAAAAATAAATAATGATGATTCAAATTTGGCTATGTTTAGCCACTGATTAGGCACTGAAATTCTCCCGGCAAAAATATTCGACATTGCGGATATAATCGCGCATTACTCGATTCCTGAAATCAGAAAGTTATATGGCATACATTTTTGTTTTAAGCGACAAAAAAAAAGAAAGCCTTAAAGTGCTGTCCCGCGCGTCCCAAAACTTGCATCGTCTTTCGTCTTCATTGCCAAGCATACTGGCGGCAATTACAAAGTACGCGAACGCGAGCGTCCGTATGCCGATGTAGTGTCGTATGAAAGCCTATTATTAATCGCCGTAGTTTGTTTCAGAGCTGGAGAAGCCGCAAGCAGTCTCAGCCAAGTAGTCACGCGAACACCTATACTGGTGTCTGTTCAACCACAGGACGCTGCCTGCTGACGGCATGCTTTGGAATCCCTAAACACACCACTACTGATCTGTTAACTGCCTTATTATCTGCACTACAATGTTAGAAGATGGAAGAATGCAATAATAATGATAAATTCTCATCCCTTTATATGATTCTTGCAGTTATGAGCGATCACGTTCTTGTTTGAACGTCCCTGCTGTTGTGACGTTCGGATTTCATGGCGATCAGTCCCATTAGGATGGGGCACGCATACAGTTGAGCTTCCATCTGAAAAAAAAGAAAAAGACGTTTTGTTGCACTTTCGTTTTTCTCGGACGAAGCGAAATGAAATCTTTATAAGCCATTCATTAGTTTTGAGCGCTACTATGCGACGTGAACTGCAAAGCGACGCGAAAGCGCTCGGGTTCGCCGTGTTATCGGCAGAGCAATTATTCAGTGCCTATGTGTCATTATGAGCCTTAGATTTGGTTCTTTAAATCAGTAAAGTGTGCTAGCATAAAAAAATTATTGTTCTTTGTTTCATTCTGTACAGCGCTAGAAAATGACGCCACGAACAGTTTACAAATTAATATATATTTCCTATTATTTGAAAAAAAAAGAAAAAAAAAAGATTTTAGCCTAATACTGTAGCCCTAAACTTTTTTCAGTCGAGACTTCCGCTGAACACGGTGCCGCGCGGTTCATTTATCCGCGCCATACTGACCGTCGTCTCGACTTCACGGCTCACACTGAAAACCAATAAATGGTGTATGAAGATTTAATTTCGCCTCGTGTCGTCGACTCAAAACAATAAGAAAGCAACGAAACTTCTTTTTTTTTTATATGGTAGTTCAACTGTAGGCGTTCCCAAGCCTAATGAAACGCGTCGCCATAAAGTCCTAACGTCGCTACTGCAGCGATGCCTAAGCAAGAATGTGTTGGCTCAATAAGTGCAACAAATGATGAGCATTTGATGAGCAAATGATGACAGATGATGAGCAAAGTGATGAGCATTTCTGTTAACTATAACTGTTGCGTTCTTCTTTCTTGTAACTTTGCAGCGCAGCAATCGTTTAAAAGATCTGTTTGACGTGTTTCCGGATTCCAAAGCATGCCGCTCGGAAACCGCGCCGTGAGTTTGAACACATTCCAGTGAGTCTTCGCGTGTCTACTTGGCTTAGGCTGCTTGTACATTACCCAGCACGGAAAGTAACTTTTGAGACGCATCCTAGGCTCCATAGAATACGTATATACTGCATTGGCACAGGAAAGCTCGCGTCCATGCAGGACATTTCCGCCAGGACATTTCGCCGTGAATGCGAAAGACGAGAGACGATGCAAATTTTGGGACATGTGGGACAGCACTTCGTATTTTTTTTATCGTTTAACACAAACGTTTATTTGATATAACTTCTCAGTTTAGGAACATCTTAATCTATTATCTATTATTGTCTTTTATCTATTATCAGCTAGCGCAATACAGTGGCAATTGGAGATTGCAGGGAGGGGCCTTCGTCCTGCAGTGGACATGATAGGCTGATAATAATGATGGTGATGAATGTGCTATTGCATATTCAATGTCGAATACTTTTACTGGGATCATTTCAGCGCTTAATAAGTGGCTAAACATACAGCAGATATGTTTTATTTTTTTCTTCATGTTTTGATGCGAAAGCGTCAAATGGACCATTGAGCG
Source organism: Dermacentor silvarum (assembly GCF_013339745.2). NCBI lineage: Eukaryota > Metazoa > Arthropoda > Arachnida > Ixodida > Ixodidae > Dermacentor > Dermacentor silvarum. The sequence goes on from NC_051154.1 coordinate 113,280,391, forward strand.
AAAAAGCCGGCTTCTGTCGTCTGGAGCAGCGAAAGGGCCCTAAATTCCCATTGGCTGCGATGCCACGTCACGAGCACACCTCGACGGACCAGAGCGGGCGAAAGCGAACACATGCTGCCACATTAGCGCGCCAGGTGTTACGTGAGGGGAGAGGGTACCGCCGCGACGCCACGTCACCCTCGATCTCGCTCTCAAAAGCCAGCGCGCGATCCGTAACTCCCTCTCTCTCTTTCTCTCTCTCTCTCTCTCTCTCACCCGACCAATTTTCCGGCAATACCTTTTATCACTTAGAGTGTCGGGCCTTACGACAAAGTTCGCCTGGCGCTCGCGCTGGTATATATATATATATATATATATATATATATATATATATATATATAGTAAATGTACACGTGAGAATACTTTCTTGTGTTGTTCTTTAAGACATCAATTCTGTTTTTAAAGAAGTTGCAGATTGTCGAGCACAGCTGTCATGGACTTACCGATTATGAATCCAAACTTGTTACTTTGTGTTTTTTCGTGGTTCCCGCCCGTTAATAATTATTTTTCTCTCTCTTTGCAGGTAAGTGGATTCAGTTTCCAGCATTTCTCACAGGGAATCAAATAACGCAGCATTCCAAGGTATCTAAGTAAGTGCCTGTCCGCCTTCATAGAAATTAATTTCAACGACAGCATCCCGTAGAAAGCAGCGCACTTGAAGATACATTACGGCTTTGAAGCATTCTCTTCTGTTCGAGCGTTCCAAAGAACATAGCATAACAAAATACAGTTTATTCGCGAAGTTTAACATCACTTATCACTATGTAATTCCTGATTTGTCAAACTATTTTTTTATGTTTATATCAATTCTTCTTCTCTCTCCGGTGCGTGCATTGGCACCGCCTTTGTCGCAGAACTGCGATGAATAAGACGCAAGCGGAACCGCTCTTTCTTTTTTTTTTTTGTGTGTGTGTGTGTGTGTGTGCTTGGTCGGAGACGACGCTGGGTGATTTCAGGTAAATAAGTGCTCGGTGTTTCTTTACAGAAACAATGCGCAGCCTTGCGTATCCCAGTTGCTCGCTGCGCCAGGCTACTGGCGTGAGTAATTCTTATCGTCGAACCGTTTCGGTGCCAGCTTACGCCACCGCCTGACCCTGTGCACTCTCACCGCGCATGCAGTGGGTTGGGTGTACAGGCGCTCCTTTGCTGCGCGCTTTAAGAGGCTCGCGTAGAGCACCCACGCGAGCCGGCCGGGCGCCAGGTGCGTCGGTGCCCACGGCAGCGGTGGTAGGGGCCGTCTTTAATGAGCCCGCTAAAGTGCCGCGCTGCCGCTGGAGGTTAGCGGGAAGGACGGAGAAGCTGGGTGAGGGTGGGCCGTGATGACCCGTGCCCATACGTGCCACGCCTCCGCCATAAGGGACGGCCGCTGCCGCGGTCCCCGGCGGCTGGCTGGCCCGCGGCGAGCCTGGCGAAGCATGCTACCCACTCGCTGAAATGCGCGCGCCAAGTGGGCCCGCGGCGCTTTCATCTCTACTGTGCTTCCGGGAACATACGGCAAGAGCAACAACCACGAGAATGAATCAAAGTGAGCCTATGCTACTCGCAGTGAACCGTACTAGCGACAATAAGCTCCGATTTGGGGTGAAAGTTTTCCCTACGTCCACTGGCGTCAATGCTTGACCGCTTGAAGCGAAATTGAGTGCGGGTATTTAAACTTTGCAACTTCTGGAGAAAACTGCTTGCTTTGCGTTGAAGAGTATATGACGTCAGTGTAGAAAATGGTCTAATGACGGGTTAAGAATTTTCCTGCCTCAGTCGCGTTCCCCAAACATGGCTGGCACACATGGTAAATGTTGGCTGCACCTCCAGGAGACCAAGCTTGCAGAGAAGCACGCTTTGAAGGAGGTATTTGCGAAGAATTGTTGAAGCGCTCAAGGAGCATTATAACGGACAACCCAGCAGAGAAGGAAACTGGCACAAACTGACCTAAGCGTTGCACAGCCCAATCACGGCTGTATGTAGCGTGGGCGTAGTACGCGGGAATACTCTCGAGGCAGTGTCTGCTGTTTCGAGATCAATCGTTCGCCGCTCCAGCCCTTAGCGCAGCAGTCGAGAAGAACAAGTGTCAGTGGCCTGCCCTTTTGACAACGCGTGCTAAGAAAAAAAGCCACTCTCGAACTAGCAACGCCTCCGGTAGAAAGCTCAATCCAATACACCATAAACATACCGCTCCCGAGCACTAGATAGCCATGACGGTGGCTGTACTCTCAGTGACGTTTTCTGTTACATGCTGACGACACCACACTTGCAATTTTGCTTAACACTGAAGCAATGAATAAGTTATGATCATAATTTTCTAAATTGAACCTACATTGTTGCAATTGAAGCGCATGAAAGCGTTCGCATTAATCCTAGAGTCTTTTATTGTTTCGATCTTAAACAATACAGTGATTTCAATGCTTCGCGTTCTGATTTATAGCTAGAATACTGCACCTTCAGAAACTATTACGTTACCAATAAAGCAACCGACTGAAGAATGAGAACATGCTTTGCCGCGAGAAAGTGTTCAACTAGTTACTGCGCCTTCGTGATCGAGAGACAGTAAAATATGTAAGCTCGCCTGCCTCTCCTGCGGAACTACAGCCGCAGAGTTACTCAGGTATGAAAACTCTGTTGTGGCTGCACTGCGTCCAGGACCGTTGCAAGCTTCCAAGTACTGCAGAAGTACGCATCGATAAAAATCCGGCTTTCGTTGTGGGCAGCTGGACGGGAGACCCGTTCGACCCAACGCTCCGCGCCTGGCACCGTTCCTGCGATTCGCCTGTTCCCCGCCCATGACACTGTACCGCTGGCCGAGATGGGACACTCACTCGGGCGCCCAGGGAGAAAACGGCCATTTCGTCTCACACTCCGCGTGTTTCTTGGCAGCAAGACTTTCGCACAACGCTGTTTGAAAGGAGACCGGGGCGACGAAAGGCCTTCCTTGTTGGGGTTTAAGGGCCGCGTATTTGGTGCCACCTGGCGATGACGTTGGAAGTAATTGGCCAATTACAGGCCCCAATCAACGAAAACCCTCACGTTCCCGGCAGCGCCGGACGGTCAGCGTGACCCGAGCGCGGTCACTGGGCCCGGTGGGCGCGGTCCGGCGCCCGGTGATGGACGACGCGGGCCCGTCGACCCCTCCCGTCCCGACGAGTGCAACGCGAGACGCGCCGAACGCGATCAATCTTTTTCATTTGCCGCAGAAGCTGCATCACGTAACCAATCGAAAGCATGTACCTGACGTCGGCAAAACAATTTGCTGAACCATCGCGCGTTCTTCGGTGGTATGCTTTTGCCCTGAGAATCGTAGCGGGCCAGGTCTGGTGCGTTTACCGCGCTAGCGCAGGTTACCACTATGCCCGTGGCGCTCTTCTGAGCGTATCGCGGAGTTTAGGCTGGCTAGGTTGTAATGGTAACAGTACCACCGTCGAGAACAAGGAGTGGGCGTGCTAAGTCGACTGTATTTGTAACATGCAAACATCGGGACTCCTTTATCACAATTGCCGTGATTGTAATATGCGCACTTACATTACATGGTCGGATACTAAAGCACATGCACTCGTTTGAAACTGTTTGCTTTTGTCAGATGTTGTACTTTCGCTGCTTTTGCTGCCACATTCGTCAGTTTTTTACGAGGCGTCACTGAGTACGAATGGCATTGTAAGTGAGCGCTACGGTCCACCTACATGCTGAAAGAATATCCCACGAAGATATATCACTTTTTTGCTTCTCTTTACGTTTTCTGGTGCACACGCGAAGTCTGTTTCGCGATTTGTTGGCAATTTCTAACCAGGACGCAAAAGAAAAACATGGTGATGTTTGTGCGAGGCAGTTGGGTTGTGTTTAAAAGATGGTCGTAGATCTTCTAGAGCATCGCGAGTAAAGCTAGTGCGGTATCGAAGCGCGAATCACGAGAGTACTGAGACGTCCGGCATTTGAGCATATGCCGTAGTTTTGATACAGAACTGCGGTGGCATCCGTGGTGGTTGGCGAAAGGCCAATCAGTCGGTCTCCTTAAATATTGCAAGCTCAGTGAACGTTCACAATATGAAAAAATAAAATGCAACCGCTTAACAACGACTACCTTTGCAATCATGACGAAAAAAAACGAGAAAAAAAAGTCAGTGGTTGAGTTCTAAAGCAAGTATTTATTTATTTATTTATTTATTTATTCATTTATTTATTTATTTATTTATTTATTTATTTATTTATTTATTTATTTATTTATATTTCAACACTGCGAGTCACAATACGGCCAAGGCAGGTCGGCGTTGTGCGTACAATGTACAGTCAACATAATGAACAATACAGCACGTACTACAAAATGAAATGATGAAATAAACTTTAATTTTTGAGACAGTGTCCTGAGCGTTTGAGTACTACAAATGCGTGCATAAATTTAAGCATTAACCATGAGGAGGCAGAAATAACAGAGACCTGTATTCATTTCAACGCTTGTTATTTTGTTTGGAACAGCTTAACCACTACACGAAAAAAGGAGCCTCTCTGGTTGCCTAGTTAAAGGTCGACAACCTAGTTTCATAGAGGAGGAGGAGGACAATGAGTAAGTGACTGTCAGAAGAGGTAAATGGCGCTTCCTGTATCACATAATGGTGGATACATCAAACGAGGCACATAGCCCAGCATCACCCACCGCGGTAGCTTAATGGCTATGGCATGGCGCTGCCGAACTTGGGTTCGTGGGTTCGATTCCTGTAGCAGCGACCGCACTTCGATGAGGGCGAAATGCAAAAATGCTCGCGTACTTAGATTTAGGTGCGCGTTAAAGAAATCCAAGGGATTAAAATTAATCCGGAGTTCCTAACTACGGCGTGCATCGCAATCACATCCTGGTTCAGGCACGTAAAACCTCCAAATTTTGTAAACCTACTTCAGCATCTGCGAGGTCACCAGTGAGGCTCTCTGCCTTATGGATACAGCAGTAGAACCTCGTCGTGATAGACCTACGCCCGGGCGATGCTGTTTAAGGCTCCGCGGCCGTAGCTACAAGGCAGGGAAGCAGCGGGCCGGGAAAAGGTGGAAATATTGGCAGATAACAGCGACAGGAGCAATCTCCGAAACAGGCACTTCGTCGTCGTCGACGACAGGTTATAAAGTTAATAACAGTGGTATCAGGTATTCTTCTGTTCGGTGCTTTTAGTAAGAGTTAAGAAATTAAATTATGAGCTCTAACGTCCCGAAAATGCTCAGTGGTTTATGAGCGACGGCGTAGTGGAGGGCTGCAGATCATTGGGGGCTCTTTAAAGTACGCCCAAAGCGTGGTTCACGAGTGTTTTGCCTTTCGCCCCGATGGGAGTGCGGTCACCGCGGCTGGGAAGTGAACCCATGACCTAGTGCTCCGTAGCAGAACGCCAAAGTCAGTTACCGACCGCAGTGTATTTTTATTAAGATGAGAAAGAAAGGGAAAAGTGGTCATTGTCTTTGCTGAAAGTTCAACGGAGGTACTTGTTGTAGATACTGGTATGGGTGAGTAGTGCTTCTTGGGGCAGTTAAGCCAGTTCAAGTGAAATCATTGGGCATGAGGGAAAGTACCTCGCCTATGTGGACTGTTGTAAAGAATGCAAAAGTTATTTTGAAATGATTTTACATTGCGTGATTTAAATTTGTTCTGAAATCCGCAATATCAAATGGAGTTTTTCTGATGGTTCTGTACCTTTCGCTTTAAACGAACGTCTTAGTCTTTTCATTTCGCGCCGCTTGAATTACTTCTCGTGATATTAGGAGGCTTCTCTTTCAATATTTCAGGGGTATAGGTGGGATAAAATTATGTATACAATAAATTATGATTTATCTAAATTGAAACCACGAAGTACTAAACCAAGCTAGGATGCTAAGCTAATTTAACAAAGAAAAAACATATTCGTGTTCTAGATTGCTCATCATATTTTCGTCATATTCTTTGTTAACGTTCGTAGACTCAAGGCTCTTCTTTCTTGCGTTACACCTATGTTGCAGCATGCATTTAAGTATGCCATGATCCGATATACTATCTGTGATGAACGCCCGAATTTCATGAATCGAGAGTAACGGATTATCAGGATTAATTCGAGAATAGTTGATCCTCCTTGCGTTTTGAGAATCCGATAGAATTCTTCGCGCATGCATGCAGGGCAGCGGTCTCGTGCAAGCAGCCTATAAGAGCAGTCCAAACACTTTTGGGTGAGTGAAAGAAAGGAACAAAAGAAAGTGAAATTGCGGAGGACCTCTTCAAACGGTGTTTTGCCTGCGCGCATTAGCCCATTAGTGGGGTCGCGAGTGAACGACCACCGCTCCTGTTTCCTACGGTCGACGCGGGACTGCAAGCACGACGGGTACAGAACTTCAGAGCTGAGCCCCGAACCACAGCCCAAACTGCGCCGCGCTTCGCTGCGCGCGAGGCTCAGGCCGCGCGGGGAGCGTTATCCCCGACAGCGCGGTTTTAAACGCTCGCGAGGGAGACACTGCGTCGTGCGTGATCTCAGTGAAATCCGCTCAGTTAGGGAGCTCGTTCATTTGCATGTTGTCTTTGTTTCTTTCCTCGGCTGTCGCGCGACGCGGGATTATGGAGCCTAATCACCGCGTGCGCAGGTCGCTCGGTAGTGCACCGGGAGGCCAAGTGTGCAAAAGAGCTCCCGCTTTTGGATAAGGCGATTTCCAGCAAGTGAGGTACAGCTACACTGAATCACAACGTTCCAGCAATACTATATATATTTCTTGCATCGGACGCAGAAAACATCTTCCGGCATGATCGTTCATGTGCGTTTTGCGGTGTGTGTTCCCGCGTGTGGAAAAGGACGTACCCGGGTACGAAACTTTCTTTGGACATCGTATACTACTCTTGAGTGAATCCAAAGAACCTGTCCTACTACAACTGTTGTGATTCAAAAGTTGAGCGAGTTCTCAGGTGTTTCAGCTGCATATATAGGCAGTTACATATATCAGCAGTTCCAGTGGCCAAATAAGGTTGCTGGCCTGTATGCTAATACCAGGCGAATTTCGCGAGTTCCGAGTAAGATGAACGTAAAGGTCTCTTAAAGGGCTGAAGGGGTAGCATGCTTGGAATTGCGTGGCACGAATGGAGTTTTGAGCGGCAAAGCACAGTCGTTCGGTATTGTTCCCCGGTGTTCGAGTGCTTGTAACAGCCGTCTGCGCATTCCTGAGCACGTGGTGTGACAAAAAAAAAAAAAAATTGCAGCTAAAGGTAGCAGATGTAACTACATAATAGCACTTTACGTTGTCTTTCTTAAACGCTTCAGTCGTTCATCTTCTGCTTCCCATAGTTTTCTTTCTTTCAGTAAGCTGTGTTCTCTCTTTACTATCAGAGAGCTTACTAGGCGTTCGCTGTGCTAGCTCTAACTGGTTCCAGCACGAGCGGTGTCATTTCCTTGTAAAAATTAAAAAAAAAGAATAACAACGCTCTGTTTTCTTTTCTTCTGAAATGGCTCTCCTCCATTCATACATTCCAGGCAATATAACTCCCCCCCGCTGCGCTGACAGAGAGACGTTCAATCCAACAACAACGAATCATATTACGTGGGAACAGAGCTACCGATTTAACACGACGCGATGTGCTATTCGCCACCGCTATGCGTTATACTTGAACGCGACAAGCGAGCGAGCGCTCCACCGAATGAGCATGCGCACCCGCTCCCACGAGGCACCGCATCGAGGAAGTGGTTCACGTATTGCTCTGTACTAAAACGCTCTAATAAATATGCACTGAAGTGAATCAAGAACAGTGGTGTTACCATGTTCCTGCGCTGTTGCCCTGTGGTCCCAAATCACACAAAAAAAGCACAGCTAACTTGTGCGACCTCGAAAAATAACACATTTGCCAGCGAAGCTGCTTTCGAGCACTTGTATTACAAATTTTTGCCAAGCCCGTATAATTAGCACTCTCTTTCATCTTTGCCTGCAGATCAGCCCAACTGTGCCTCTCTATTTTCACTCGGTGGTGCAGTAAGTTCTCTCATGGTGCCGCAAACACGGGTACAATGCTTGTATAACGCTTTGTATTAGCAATTTACTCCAAATTCTGTAATTAACCAACACAATTTACACTTTACCCTCACATCACTCTTCACATTGCACGTAACATCGCCCACAGTCCTTTAAATATAAACTATCTGCTATAATTATTTCTCCCAGGAAACAGGAAAAGCATACGTATACAAAGCTCTCGTGCTTCTAGTCGCACTAGCAGCTTCGCTTTAACGGTTCTATGAAATTTGAGGCGTGCACATGACTTTTCAGGGAAGCCTCATTCAGCTTGGCCTGAGTAAAAGTCAGGGTCGACTAAAAACATCACCCTCCATTTTAACTTTGCAATAACATTGCTAACTGGTTGACGTCAATGAAACGTGAAAGATATAAAACAAAAATCAAAACCAGCAGCTACTGCCCATTCTCAGGAGCTGTTCAAGATCCACAAAATATTGGCTTGCTGTCGACGCAAGCGTCGTCATATTTGCCAGGAATAGCAGTTCGTCTCTTTAACGTTCGGCGCCGCTGAACGTTCGACGAAGACGGCATATCGGCTACGGTGCTGTTATTTTTTTCGAAGGCAATCCTTGTTTCTCTGCGAAACTTTTCACTGCGTCGGCCTTCGAGCGGCCGTGGTCGCTGGAAAGCTTCCTGCGTGCGGATGTGGGAGCGCCGGTGATGTGGAAACCATGTTCGGTCGGCTTCGCTGCAAGAAGCAAAACATGCTGGGGCCCCCCGCGCGCTCAAGGGGGACGCGGCAGCCCACACTGCCACGTCCAGGCTTGCCTTTGGGGTCACCACTGCACGGCTTGCTGCCATGGGCTTACCTCACGCGAGCGCGCACGCGTATACTGTAAACATTGGCCGCAATAGCGGTTGTCAGAAAGAAGCCGCGGGAAATCCGAGTGGATATAGAAAGCCAGACTGGGGCCTGCAGAGAAGGAAGGCCCTAGCCAGAAGTAGTCGAGAACTTCTATAAACACCAACCTGCGGCCAAACGAGCCCCAAGTGAATAATTACTCGACAAGAGCGCACTGAGCCGGCCGACGCCTCGCGATGCGGCTCTGCTTTGAAGCCAGCTGTCTCCGTCGGCTACTATTCAGCAAGGCGCATGAAAGGGGCCTAGAGTGCGCCATTGCTGCCCGCTCCAAATGGGAGAATCGTGTCTCCGGCGCTCGTGGAGCGGTGGCGAGGGCTGAAGCCACGGCTGCGGTGCTGGCGCCTACGGCGCGTTATGAAGCGCGCAATTATACGGCCCGCCATGCATTCTCAGCCCCCCCGCCCCCTTTTCCCAGCTTTAAATAGGCCTTCTCGAGTTATTTCTCGTCTGCTCAGAGAAACCTGCTAAGAAGGTGAATGGAGCCGCTTTCTGGACCGGTTTTCCACAAGTCATTCAAGCGTTGTCCGCTCGAAGCTTTCCCCGCAACTTGGGGCGCGTATAGTTCGGCCACGCTTTTGATACGCTAAATTTCATAAGTAACGAGCCTGCGCCTTAATTCCGTCTAAGGAACCTTCGAGAGATGGTGAATCATCTTTCGACCTGAATCCACGAATCCGACAAAGGATTCTTGGTAATGCTCTATATAGACCACTGAATGTTGCTCGATGTCTGCTCTACGACTGTTTTAAGCCTGCGTTCTCGTTTCTCGCTTAAGACGCCATCTTTGTGTGCCCGTTGTACAAGCCTCATAGTGATTTGGCCTTGTACAATACTTTACGGTACTCAATGTGTGCTCCGACGTTGAAATAAAGAGTGGTCTAGCGCCAACTCCGCAATGCACATGCTTTAGATGCACATAAATAACCACTGTATACAGTTGATCATCTTATTCACTGTCTGTGAAAGTATTACTAGACCCTGCGGATAACAAGTGTGGTAAATGCAGGCAGTATATAACACTGAACAGCACAAAAACAAAAGAGAAAAGGCACAGGCCATTTATTTGGCCTACCGCGCGGCTTTGTGCAGCGGTGCACTTCGACCCTGGAAGTGTTCATAAATACATCAAGCACAGCGCGGCTCGTTCACAGCTCTCATAATGTATCAGTCGCGTGCCCGCAGCGCCGTCCCTTTCTTGTTGTCTTTCATTTGTTTGCCAGCGATGGGGCGCGAAGGTGTAAGTAGTATGCTCTCATGACATACATCTCCTAACCTGAACGTTTTCAGCAATTCATGCAGTGCTTGCTCAGAGCGCGTAAGATTTATAGACAGATGCGAACAACTCTCGCTGTTGTATTTTTTAGTCGTGCTGTTATTTAAGTGCTGATCATCGTCATTTACTTTACGGTACTCAATGCGCGCTCCGACGTTGAAATAACGAGTGGTCTAGCGCCAGCTCTGCAACGCACATATTTTAAACGCACATAAATAACCACGGTATACAGTTGATCATGTTATTCATTGTCTGTGAAAGTATTACTAGACCCTAACTAACCTAACTAACCCTAACTATTTCTAATAAAATGCTCTGGGGGCTCAGATTAAATGTAGACAAGCCTAGTAGCAGAAGACCTCCACACAGCGTAAGTATGTCACACTGTAACAAATTCGAAATACGGGCGCAATCAACTGTAGGCGCAACGTTTTGTGCCAGCAACAACGTGCCTTCCAACTTAGACAGCTTATAAAGTCTCACTGCATTTCTCTGGCAGTCTTGTGAAGATATAATTTGCACGTCCTTCTTAAAGAGGTGTCGAGGACGTTGAACCTTTTCCTCGCATTTATATTAACGCACATGCAGTAACGTCGGTATTTCAATGGGCAAAACAATGAGGTTAACGCAAGCACAAGTGCAACGAAATAACGGTAATAATGTTTAGCTCGCTTTTAAATGTCAAAAATGCAATTACTACATTTGTTTCATTCACTAAACTGGAATGGTGTAAATCCTGAAGCTGCTGTTTTTAAGCTCGTTGGCTGTCAAGTACGAGCATCAACGTGGAATTAAACCAGCTCTGCTTGTGTTTATTTATGAACGTCTTGCAGTCTTTCGATGCGTTAGTGCCGGCATGTGACATTTGTTACTAAAGAGTGAAGGGGAGTAGTGATGATCGTGTTGCTTTCAACCTCTGCATCAAACAGGTTCACTTAAACCTGCTTATAGCTACACAACAATATTACAAAGTAACTCTCAAATAGTCTATAGCTAACCGGAACATTGATACACTCTGTAACAATACTTCCACATAGCTTACAAATCAGCTGTACAAATAAAACACTGAAATAAACAAAACGAATTTTATTTAGTCTTTCGCTGAAAATGAATATTATTCCCGTGGCCTTTATCTCTTGTGCGCCACCTAGTACTAACATATACACGTAATGAATGTGTATTAGTTCATGCGAGAACCAGTACTCGCTGTATGTCTCCTTAGAATAATGCATTAAAAAAATACTGGCCATAATCTTCATTTCACCTACGACATCATCGAATTGACAGAAGCCTAAGCTTAAACGTTGATTTCGTTTCGAATAAGATGGAGTCCAATGTCATTCTCTTTGTTTACAGAACCCTGCTTTAGTTTTGCTTCATGCTGATCTATGAAAATGCGTTATAAACGTATTATGCCCCTGACACACGGGCACTCCAAAGGCCTTTGAACTGGGAGACATCTACGGGAACTGTGTTCACGCGGGTCGACAGACGACAAAAGGAGTATCTCGTCTTTGGTAAGGTTAGCTTGCGGCAAGTGAGATACGAGAACTATACGGGTCTTATAGCGGGAACTATAAGGGGTAACGCGTGCTTATTCAGAACGCTGTCCTCGCTCCGCTGTCGAGCTGATTGAGCCTTTGCAGCCAAGCTGATTGTGCGCCGTTAGCGTCTCCGACACGAGCTCAGACACCAACAAAATCAGCAGCAGTTCTCCGCAATTCATGAACAAGTGAAATGTGAGAGTAGCGGATTGTAAACGACGCTCGCTTTAACATTTGTCAGATGCTGTGAGAAGACTAAAATTATTTCACCTTTGTTTCTTCTTACTTGTCATTGACCAGATGCTCTATCTGTTTAAAGTTTTTACTAGTCACGTATGTGTGTTTAACGCATACTAGTCACGTATGTTGCTAATTAATTATTTCTGTATTGCTCTTTTTGTTGAGCCCGAAACTTCACAAGGATGTGTCACAAGGAGGCCTATGGGGATCGTTTAGCTGTAACGCCTCCCGACCGGCACTACAGCCACAATATCTTCACAACGTGTTAATATTACGAGCCATTTATTTAAAGATATACAGAAAACTGTATGCATTTCGTGCGAGAAAGCTTTAATGAATGCATAACAATCAGTATTAACAGCGAAGCTGTTTAGGCCAGCCGTAATTTGTGGTGCGTATCAAGAAACTACCAAGAAAGAAAATAAACTTTCTTGCCGAGGCGGGATTCGAACCCGCGTACCACCGGTCCCAAGCGAGCGGTAGAACCACGCTTGTAGAACATGCATTTATGCGAACCATATGATTGCGTTCGAGCGTTGTCTTTGTTCGTACGCGCGTGCTCTGCGAGGTGAAGAGGTTTTGCGCGCTACGAGAGCGAGAGAGAGACGCATTCACGGGCTGGGTCTCCTGGAACGCGGTGTCAGCATTGGAACGCGGTGTCGGTGTTGCAAGCTCCGCTATGCAACGCGCAGTGACGGCCGTAAGTCCGAGACGCGCGAAAAGAAATTATCATCATCATCATCATCATCATCATCATCATGAGTAATAAGAGGAAAAGTTCGCACGCAATTCCGGAAAATGCTGGGCTACGATCGCCCAGCTTCGCTGTTTCAAGCGTTGCGCTGCCGAGTGCAAGGTTAAGCGTTTTTTTTTTTTTTTTTTTTTTTTTTTTTTGTGCAATAGCCGAATGTAATGCACTATCACACGATGCCGCGATCTCGCCTACCATGAACGCATTTGCATCTCTTTTGCATGAGCACTTATGATACCTAGATTTCGCGCGCGCTTAGCATGGCTTTTGTTATCTTACGTCGTACATTCACCGTATCTCTCTAAACGCCTTGCATTTTTTTCATTCATTCAGTCGAATTCACTTTTGCTCTATCAGTAAAGCATGTGTCATGAACCTTACGTGTCGATACCATCTTGTTTTCCTTTCACACTGCAGGCAGTGCATATATGGGCATATACGCTTTGGTACTTCTTATGGTTTCACCGTGGCTTGGCTGTCAAATAAATAAATAAATAAATAAATAAATAAATAAATAAATAAATAAATAAATAAATAAATAAATAAATAAATAAATAAATAAATAAATAAATAAATAAATAAATAAATAAATAAATAAATAAATAAATAAATAATAAATAAATAAATAAATAAATAAATAAATAAATAAATAAATAAATAAATAAATAAATAAATAAATAAATAAATAAATAAATAAATATGAGAGAAACAAAGATATATATATATATATATATATATATCTTTGTTTCTCTCATTCTATTCTTATGAATACTCAATAATACAGCATCGGCCGATATAATAAATTATGCGCGTTTTTCTCCCATGTTTTCCTCTCTTTAGTTTAGTTAGCTTTACGCTGGTATGCTTTATTATATATATGTATATATATATATATATATATATATATATATATATAAATGAGATGGGAAAGCCAGGGAGGTTAACCTGAAGGTAAATATCCAGTTTGCTACCCTGCACTGGGGAAGGGGTAAGGGGAGACAGAAAGATAAAGAAAAATGCACACACACACACAAAGGAACTCAGGAGTGTCACAGTCGTTCAAGCAGGTCACTTGTCCGGAGGAACCTCAACAGCGCCCTCATCGCCTTCTGGTGTGAAGACCGCGTCAGCCGACACTAAGATCGTCTGCTCAGAAAGCGGCCGGTCGTCGAGGCGTGCCAGCGTCGTCACCAGCGACTGTCTCTGGGAGATGTAGCGGGGACAGTGCCACAGGATATGTTCGATTGTTTCCTCGCTGTCGCAACTGCACAGGCAGCACTGTCAGCCATTCCGATGCGGCAAGCAAAAGCATTCGTAAAAGATACTCCACGCCCCAGTCGGCAGAGAGCAGTTGTCTCGATTCGGGAAAGTCGAGATGGAATATGTAGTCGGAGGGATGGGTCCAAGCGGTGCAGTCGAGTATACCGGAAACCTGTCGTGTTCCAAAGAAATGCAGGGAGGTTAACCAGAAAAATTTCTTTTTGCTACTGTGGACGGTGAGAAATGAAAGTAGAAATTAAAAAGCTAGAAAGATGAGTGAAACGGAAATCGGCGCTCAAAAATTCTGAGGCGGCACACGTCACAATCTCGCAGACCCGTAGACCGCAGTAAGGGAACAAACACTCTGGCTGCCTTTAGCGCATACGTCCGTTGTCACCACTGTCCAAGCATTTTTTTCCTTCTGAAAGTGACCGGCTGTGGTCAGTGTCTCTAACGTGGTATACACAGCACCTGCCTCTCCGCACTATAACGAGGGCAGATGCGCAGAAGATGCGAGATTGTTTCTTCACAGCCGCACGTGTCACAGGTAGGGCTGTAGACCCATCCAATTGGTAAACGAGTATGACTTAGTAAACGAAACAGCAAGCCACAGCCGGCACAACATAGTTTAATGTTTCACGTTGTGTAGTACGTGTTGTTGGCTGCGGCTTGTCTCGGTGCATGTGCGGTTCTCTTCATTTCTGGGTGCCCCTGTGTTGGCTTCTGTACCGTGGGTGTAGCCGGGGGCGCAGACCGATTTGGACAAGACAGCAGCTTCTATAAAGTCGGCTTCGTAAGAGATCCTTTCGAGTTGCTAGGCGGGAAAGAAAAAAAAAACGACCCCAACGGTGTGAGCGTGCAGTGCTCCGTTTGGCCGCCCGATAGAGCTCCTCTGCTCACGTACGGCAACTTAAGGTGCCCCGGAGGCCCAAGCGTCGTCGTACGGGCCCGGAGCGGTGACCCGCCGTTGTAGAACAGCGCCCAGGACGGCACATCGCGTTCAAACGGCGACTCAGGAACCCCATCTTCGCGCCGAGCCGCGCCACGGCGGTCTGAGGAAGCCGCCCTTTGTGCGCTCCGGCCGCGACGCGAGATAACGAACAATGGCCACAAAGGTGCGGTTTCTCCGGACTACAATGACGCCTCTCGACAGCCACTTTCCCGGTCGCCGTTTACGGGACGCCCGAAGGAAAAGATGGTAAAGAGAAGGAAACGAAATAAGCCAAGGAGGGGGCGAGAATGCTTCGGCGGCGCGTTACCCGTCTTCGACGGCAGAGTGCGCGCTACAGAAAATAGAAAAAGGGTGTCAGATGCGTTGTCACATCGCCGGTCCCGTTTTCCTGCTCCGTCGTTCTTTCCGTTTGCTGCGTCGGCCGTTGCACTCGCCTCCACTTTATTCTTCACTTTTACGCATGTCGGCGCGTGTTGCATCGCTTAGACGTTGAAATCCACGAATGGTCCCGAAACAGCGCGACGTGAAAAACATGGCAATATTTGAGCAAAAGTGTGCGGAAATGCCAGAAACTGAATAAAATTTGCCACATTATGTTATTGCTCTATTTTTTAGATCTCATGGGAACGCAAGCATGATAAAACCAAGGTTGGGGAAGGGAGGGCGGAGGCGTGATTGCGAATGAGGATGAAATGATACATGCAGGCACGTAGTTGATGGCGCTAACTTTGTTGCTGATCAGAACTGCTGCTTTTACAGCAAAGTATTGTATAGGCTTCTGTTGTGTAACCTTGAATTCGCCAAACAAAAACATGGTCGGTGCCCAGGTTGAGCGCGTATAGCTCACAGAGACATTAGGAGACTAAGTTAATGTGTATCATTGAACCGGCTGTAAGATATCCTGGCAAGGCACGCCATTTCGCTACGGCCGCGGGTCGGGCTACGACGGCCGGCCAGACAACATCCTCCGACTCGCCAATGAGGGGCTCGGTATTGCGGTGGCTACTTCTTCTGGCTTCTGAGGGTCTTGACCTCGCGTGCCGAGCTATGCTGCGAAGGACAGATAAGCTGATTTCGTTTGAACAATGAATTCTTGGTTCAGGTTCGATCCGGTCCGTTCGTCAGGCAGCCGGTGCAGGGCCCCCTCCTCCCTCGGCAAAGAAAAAGAACTGCCGCGGAGGAACCCCCAGCTACTAAGGCGATTAGGCTCTCCGGCCGCGAGCGAAACCCCGTTGCTGGCGGCGGTGGTGGCGGAGAGCGTGCGCCAGCGTTGTTGGCCCACATTCCTTCTGGCCCTACCCGTTCTTCCTGCTCTCTTCTGCGCGCCAAGATGCAAATGCGCGCACAACAAAGTAGCGTTGGCAGCTTCCAGGCGCGCCAAGAACAACACGGCGTTCGGTCGCGTGCAAACAAAGTGTCTCTTCGGTCCGTTGTTCTTGAGAGTTGGGCTTGCCAGCTCTGCTTGCGCAGAACGTGGCTGCAGAAACATCGCGTGCTATACCCTACGTCGGCGGCTCCCTTTCGCCCAGCGCGTGTGTGTGTGCGCACGCCTCTCTTTGCCACCCGGTCTCGTCGCACTTGGTTCTTGGCGTTTTCCCCATCGTGCTGGCAGGCTTCTACTTTCGTGGGTCTCCTCTCTCCCTTCTTGCTTCGTGCGCGCCTCGGGGCGATATAAGTTTTATTCTTGTTCTTGCTCCTCCTGTAGGTGCCTAGTCTGCGTTGCAATTTCGTGAACAAGATCCGGCTCAGAGCTGCGCCTCGTTCCTTGGCTGCGTCCTGCGCACCGTTGTGTGTGCTTCCTTTTCCTTTTTTTTTTCTTCTTTTTACTTACAACTCCCATTCTTGGCATCCCTAGAGCAAGAAAATCTTGTCCAAACTCTGTTTTGCCTCCTTACGATTTTTCCTCTTAGCGCCAAGGAGGTGGAGGGGAGAAGGGCTTTTGCTGCTGATAGAAATGAAAAAAACGTTATCGCCTCCGAACAGAGCCATGCCGAATACTCATTAGGGAAGGGCTTTCCCCCCGCATATTGTGTTGCGTAAAAAAAAACAAAAAAAAACTTTTTTTGGTTGTGAATGCTTTGAACACAGCATGGTCACACGAAGGCAAGAAAATAATCCGTAAGCTTATTGTGAGTCACAAAAAGGAACGGAAGACCGTTACGCGCATGTTACAATGATCTTTACGCCTACTTTAGGGCGCCTCGCTTCACACATAGCGACTACCGCCAAAGTGCCGCAAACCATATTGTCGCTGTCTCCATAGTTGGGATCGGTTTTCGTGTTTCTCTCTTCGGCCTTGATGAACTGCAAAACAGTTTATATTCGTCAGGAAAGGACGGATATATGAAAATCAAGACGCAGCAATCTCAAAAGAATGAGATTGCCGTAACATCTTCGCATTCACGTGCATACACATCACTCATTAGCAAGGCGCGAACACACTCGCGAATAGCACCGCGCAACACCTAGTAAAAGGAAGATAAGGAGTCGTGTTAAGTAAGGATGCTTTTCTTCGATTCTATTCGTTTCTTATCGCCCGTCGCAGCGAGTGGACAACACTAACGATAATAATAGAGACCTGGCTTCATGCCAGCCAATGACGAAGGGCGAAAATAACGGAAAACGAGTAGAAGCCTTACAAAATATGGCCCCAGGGCACCTAGTTTGTCTTGTATGTGTGCAGTATCCCAATGCACACAGTTCACATTATCCCAATGCGTTCCAGTTCACTTTTTGAGGAAAACGCTGTTTTATGCATTGAAGCAAAAAGTTAACTGGAACGCCCATGCATTTCTTCGGACACCTTGAAAATTAATATCTCGAAACTGGTTCAGTACTGAGAATTCCTTCCAAGTGGATACGCCTTGCGAAATCAGCGGCTATAATTCGTAGATTGAATGATGTGCCGTATAATAATTAATTAAAGATTAATCAGCCTAATTGTGTTAATTATTCAATTAGGCGTTTTGATTTCTCGTGGAAGCAATGGCCGCCTCATCGAGTAGTTTAGATCAAGGATTATAATTTCGCTATCTGCCACAGGCAATTTTGAAAATTTGGTGCAGCTAAAATGAAGCACCCTGTACACTGGCGCTGCGCCTTCTCATTGCCCCACATGCTTACCTGTCCCCATATCAACCCCCCCCCCCCCCCACCCCTGTCCTTAATACTTACTTGGAGAGCTAGACTTCTCCACCCACTGAACTCAAAAAAAAAAACAAAAAAAAACCGTGTGGACACTACACGTGCCACGCATCAACCACATCAAATGGATCAATATGGCTCCACCACTCATTGCTATACCAGATCTGAGCGTGACCGATGACGAACTGTAAGTCGTTAAAATCAAGTTTTCTCATTCTATCTCTCTCAAAAGAGCTTTGCATTCGGATCTCCATATTGTGCACAACATGTAAAATTCAAATACAGCAAAATTTCCCTACAAAAAACGCGCTCTTTGACTTACATGCTTGCAAATACAGTAATTGAACATCTACACTCGTCGCTAGGTTAGTGCTCTCTTTCATTGCTTTCCTCCAGTCGTGCTTGCTTCGCACCTCAGGAGACAACTTCGTCCTTTCCGTTGTCATCATGAGATTCCCAGCTTTAAACTCGGTGCAAAGAGAAGGAAAAGAAAGGGTCAGTAAGTTGAAATACAAAATTTAAAAAAAAACAAAAAGAATTCGCAGCCAGAATGGAGGGGAAAAAAAACAAGGCGACAACACTGTTCTCAGCGAACTCGAGCATGTGAAAGGCATAGAGACAAAAGAATGGCGCTAAAGGCTGCCATCTGCGAGCTGACCCGGCTGCCTCTCGAACGACTGACAAATGGTGGCGCCTTCGCATTCCGCACCGCGCGGCTCCGGTTTAAAAAATAAAAATACGCCAGTGGATCAAAAAGAACTACATTCCCGCTGTCACCCCGACTAGTTCATCCATTTCTCCCCTTGAGAAGGGCGTATCGCGCACGCGCTAACCACGGTGGCCTCACTATAAGAAAAGGTATTTCCATCGAATTGAAAGTTCATTGGCAAACGCTGCCCCTTCTCTAATTGCTCAATGACTATTTCCTTATGTTAATTCGAAGACTGTATGTCCTTCTCGTGGGACAGGGAGTCCGACACTCAGCAGTCATGCAGGGGACGACGTTAGTTCGGGTTGCTCTAAAGGAAAGCTAGAGGGAAGCACTGTGTTGGGGCCTTACCGGAACAGCTCTACTGTGTTTTCCGTTGGTAAGTTTTCTATATGTTGCGTTCATTATTTGCGGATTATATTTTACCAAAATAATAGTTGTGTTTTCTAGCTCGCTCATGTCGCCGCTGTCTGGCTTATGGCCCGCGCCCACCTTGAAAAAATTGTTCATATCTAATGCCAAGTGTTTCTCCTAGGTCGTTCTCCGGGGATTACTGTGAGACATCTAACGCTTCAAAGCTCCAGAACGTAGGGACACTTCCCGTTGCTCTCTAGAGCATTTGTGCGCCGAACGCGATATACGTTGACGCGCCGCAATGCAGCCAGTAGTCAGCACGGTCACTCACGTTATGTCCTGTATAACATTGATAAAGCATTACAGAGCTGCAACACCACGTCGCAGTTTTTTTTTTTTTTCGTTACAGGAAAATATACGTAGTGTTCGAACTGGTTTGTTTCATCATATTTCATCATATATCAAGCATATTGTGCGTCATATGTCTGATCTTCCAAAGAAGATGATGTGTGGTAAAATATGTAAAGGTGTTCACCAACTTTCAAAGGCAACAGCCGTCATTCACCGAGTGCATGCCGAAATGTCGACTCGAACATAGCTCACCGAGCGCATGCTATAATACTGCGTCGCAGACAACGCAGAGGAGGGCGAGCTGTCGGGCTTCTTCAGCGCGCTGGAGATAGGCGGCGACGTCGAGATGGTCTTCGTCGCTTTCGGTAGCATGGCGTTAAGCGTGGTCACAAGGTTCCTTCCGCAAACCAGCTTGAATGGCGTCATCTGCGTTGTTTACTACACTGCCGTGTTGTCGGCAAAGGTTATGTACGGAAGTATGACATCCCACGTCTTGTGCTCAATGTCGAAATACATTGCTAACATGTCGGCAGGGGTTTTGTTTAGGCGTTCCGTAAGAGCCCTCGTCTGCGGGTGGTAGGTGGTTGTCCTCCAGGGACTTGTCTGGCTGTACTGCAGGATCTCTTGAGTAAGCTCCACCGTAAAATCCGTTCCTCTGACGGTGAGGAGAACTTCCAGGGTACTATGTCCTAGCAGGATGTTCTTGATGAAGAATTTCGGCGCTTCGTCCACACTACCTTTGGGCACTGCTTTCGTTTCGTCGTAGCGGGTAAGGCAGTCCGCAATCACGATGATACACTTATTGAAGGATGCTGCGTGGGAAAGGGCGCCAATAAGTCTGTCGCGATCTGCTAGAACGGCTTATGAACAGGCCCGATTTGTTTTTGCAATCCCGGTGTATTTATCGGTAGTGTCTTGCGTCGCTGACAGTCTCGGCATGTCTTTACGTAATGGGCGACGTCAGTGTTCAGGCGCGGCCAGTTACACTTCTCGTGTATCATCGTGAGCGTACGGGAAAACTCAAGGTCCCCAGTGGTCGGATCGTCACGTAGGGTGTGTAGAAGCTCTGACCGCATTGCTGAAGGCACAACGAGAAGGTAGTTTGCACGGACTGATAGAAATTGTTTACGAGGATGTTGATTTGCAACGAAAATGGAGACAATCCATTTAATATCCAAATTATTCACGTTTAAATACCCTAGGCACCAAGTCGGTCTTGCCTTCTAACTACTCAATAAGGCTTCTTATTTCCGGGTCTGTTGCAGATCGGCCAAGTCGTCTGTACTTATTGTTCCCAGGAAGATGTCGTGAGTTCGTTTGGCGGCGAAGAACCAATAGGGGGCGGGACAGGCACTCGGCATCACAGTGCTCCCGTCCGGATTTGTAGATCACAGCGATGTCGTATTCTTGGAGACCATGCAATACGGCATCAAGGGTCCTCCAAATTTTGCAGACAGAACAAGGCGTGATGGTCGCTTACGACGTGTTGAAAGGACTATACCGTATAGGTAAGGCAGAAATTTGGCCGTAGCCCGAATGATAGCCAGGCACTCCTTTTACGTCGTAGAATAACTGACTTCTGCTTTTGATGGTGACCAGCTAGCGTAAGCTAAGACCCTTTCAAGTCCGTATTTTCTCTGGACAAGCACGGCGCCGAGTCCTGCTCTACTTGCGGTAGTGTAGATTTTGGTATCGGCGTCTTCATCGAAGTGGGCGAGTACCGGTGGCGACTGTAGGCGTCGTTTAAGTTCTTGTAACGCTTCGAACTGCGGTGTTTTCCAATTTAACTCGACGTCTAATTTCGTGAAATGAGTCAGTGGCTCGGCGATGAGTGAAAGGTTCTTGACAAAGCACCTGTAATAGGTGATCAGACCAAGATATTTGCGTACTGCCTTCTTGTCGGCGGGCTGCGGGAATTTATCGATGACAGGTGTCTTGTGCGGATCAGGGTGGACTCCAGACTTGCTGATGACGTGACTCAGGAATAGAACTTCTTCATAAGCGAAGCGGCACTTTTCCGGTTTTAGGGTGAGCTCGCATGACTTGACGACCTTTAGTACTGTCCCAAGCCGCCCTAAGGTGATCGTCAAAGTTCGCGACAAAGACGACGACGTCATCCAAGTAGACGATACAGGCCTGACACTTCAATCCGGCCAACACCATGTTCATCACGCGCTGGAACATTGCAGGTGTCGAGCAAAGCCCGAAAGGCATGACCTAAATCTCATAGAGACCATGCGGCGTGACAAAGGTGGTCTTCTCTCGATCCCTCTCGCTGACTTGTGTTTACCAGTAGCCAGTATTGAGGTCCATCGACGAAAAATACTTAGCATTGCAAAGCCTCTCCAGAGTTTTGTCTATTCTTGGTAGGGTGTGTACATCCTTCTTTGTGTCCAGGCAACATAATCAACGCAGAAATGCTAAGGTCTTCCATCCTTCTACACTAAAGCTACAAGAGAAGGCCAAGGACTTTTGTACGGCTGGATGATTTTGTCGCGCAGAATTTGATCTACTTGTTGCTTTATGCCTCATTCTCGTGTCGAAACTTGGTACGGGCTTTGAGGGAGTGGTCGAGCGCATTCTTCGGTTATTATGCAATGCTTAGCAGTTGGTATTTTTCAAATCTTCGTTGCCTCCCAAAAAGTCTTTGTACCGATGTAGGAGACTTTCGAGATGTTCCTGTTTACGCATGAGAAGACTTGGATTGGTGTCAAAAGTTGGGGAACTAGGGCCTCCGAGGTAGATGCGTCAGAATCCGAGGGCAAACCAATTCTGACTTCCACAATTTATTCTATGTATGCGATCGTTGTGCCATTGTTAATGTGCTTGTATATCATGGTGAAGTTTGTCATCATCACCTTGGCTTTCCCTCCATGCAATCGAGTGATTCCCCTTGCAACGCTCGAGAAGCAGCTGTCAGTCGCCCTCGACGATGACTTGTACGTATCCGGATGTTTCAGTGCCGACGAAATGATGACGCGGGAGCGAGGCGGGATGCTGACTTTATCTTCTAGTAAATCAAGAAACGTAACTGGCGGTCATATCCGATGGTATGGCTTGTTTCGTAGACAGCGTTATTGGCTTAGATTATAACTCGATTACTGCGCTGTGTTGGCTAAGGAACTCCGTTCCGATACAGTTAAGTCCCGCGAGCAATGCTGCAGGATTACGAAGCTTCCAGAGTAAGTCTCGTTATGAACCGTGACTCTTGCTGTGCGCATTCAGCCTTCGTTATTAAGTGACCTCCAGCTGTGCATATTTCAGGGCCCTTCGAATGCTATCTTTATTCTCTTCAACTTGGGCGCGAATGGTCCACTGACGACAGAGTAGTCGGCTCCTTTGCCAATTAGAGCGGTCAGCTTGTAGCCATCAATAAGCACGTCGAGGACGATGGTTCATTGCAGTTAGGTCGTGACGTCGTCTCACCGCCGCGCGGCGTTGTCCCACTGATGTTACGTCGCGTTGTCAGGTCATCTTTAGGTGGCGCTTTCTTTGCTTCAGTGTTTTCTCTCCATGGCGTCGTGTCATTGCTACGTCGTCGAGATGTTTCTTGCAGCATCTTCGTCGGCGGCGGAGGATCTTCGGCATTTCGATGAACAGCAACCGCACCTCCATGGATTACGGTTTTCAGTTTTTCAGTTTTCCTGATAAGGGCTAACGGACCGGTCACGCATTGGGCCAATGTACACTCGGCTTCCGGACGATGTCGCAATGGAAGCCACTTGAGGCTGCAAGGAAGGGAACATCATACGCAGTTCTTCGCGCCCAACGGCCCTTATGTTCTCTCGGAGCTCGTCGGAGCCTAGTGCTTGAACTTCGCCCTTCGGCGGAGGCATTTGGCAATTATATTGCCTGGTGCGTATTTTCAACGTCTTCTTGATGACCACAGCTTCCGATAAATATTTCACGACGACTTTTGATGAGTGGCGAATTAATTCAGCAAGGAGGTCTTACTTCACATCCCACATCAGTAAACGAACTTTCTTTTCTTCTGTCATGTCGGGGTTGGAATGACGAAACATGCGAGTCATCTCTTCAGTGAAGATACCGATGCTTTTATTTGGTGGTTGCATTCGGCCTTCTAGAAGTACTTAATTTCTTTCTCTTCGTGCGACGCTGCAGGTCCTAGGAAGCTGCAGCGAAACAGGCCCCGCGTCGTTATGGTTGACTATCATTTCTCGAACCGTGTCCGAGCAGCGTCATCCAAAGAGAAATTTACATGGCGCAACTTGTCGTCGCCGTTCAAGTTGTTTAGCGTAGCGACCTTTTCGTATGTCTCCAGCCAGCTTTCCGGGTCTTCAATCGATGATTCGCGGAATGCCGGTGGCTCCCTGGGTTGTTGCAGCGCGATAGGTGACATTGTGGCTGTCACTGTGGCTGTTGACTTGGCTTTGATCTTTTTGGTCTCGTGCGGCAGAAGTTCATACTCTGGCAGGGATCCTTGAAGCCTACGGCTAATTTGCTGGTCCGTGGCGACGTCGAATATTTTCACGGCTTGCAGAGAGTATCCGGTAAACAACGAAGTACCTCCACCAGATGTTACCTTGTAGTGACGATGAAGAACCAGACAATACCAAAACTGGTCACGAATTTAACTTCCTAATTGGTGAGCGTGAGCCCAGAAAAGCAAGTAACACTCAAACACAACGATAGCGGCAAACGCAGTCGTCGGTCGTCGAAATCTGATATGCATGCGGGTCAAGTGCGTCGGCTATTTATTCATGAATCTTCGTACATTGCAGCCTAATCGCTGGAGCTCGCGCTACGTTCCAGAAGGTACGCCACTATTTGCGTAGCGCATGCAGTATGATTAGAGAAGATTCTTTCGCTATAGAATCGGCGGCCACATTCGAGAAAGTTCCGATACATATAGGCGCATTTTGCGCCGAGCAGTGGTTAGTCGGTGAAAAAACGGTCACCGGAAAAAGATAAACAATGCACGCGGATCAAAGGAAACATTTTTTTACGACGCTCAAGAGACCGTTGTTTGGAAAAGAGATAACATTAACAAATCGTATTACGTAGTAGCGCATGAAAGAATGAAAAACGAATTGGCTCGTGAAATTGGCCGGGCTTATAAGACGAATGATCAAATTTATGTTATTCTTGAAACTGAGTGGTCTTACGAAACGAGATTACTGCAGGCTTAAATTTCACGCAGCCATTCTGCACAAGCAATCAACTAGCTAAGTTCACTGCACCGTTCTTTTGATCATTTGCATAGATATACGTATCCCTCACTTACCCTTATAAGGATGAAGTCTACGCTGATGCCGTATTATCAACACAACAAACTTTTTCTTAATAGCCACTAACTTGGACTCCTGATAACAAAAGTTTCCATAGCATGGTATTGGCGAAAGAGCAAAGTTGTGTCGCAGCATTTGTATTCGACCTATAATTGAAGGGTGCAGCTTATGTTTCTCCGCGTGAACACGCCACTGCACTCGTTTGTCGCAGACTGAATGTCGAAGCCGCGAGATAATTCGTGTATTCTATGGGGGCACCGACATTATAATATAAACATGAGCGTTTATAACTATTTACGCTTCGTTATTAAGGAAGGCTGCCATTGTTGGCTGGCATTGCTGGTGTTTTTAGCTCTGTTAGCTGTTCTTAAAAGACTCCTGCGACAACAACCGTTTTCCTGACCCCATTTTTTGCCCTAGCGCAGTTATCTGCATGTCAAAAGGATAAGATAAAGATAGAAACTATGATAATTAACGTACGCTAAAGCAAGTTATTGAACGCGGAAATTTCAACTGCATAGGCTAAGGGAGAGCTGCCCTGAACTAAACTTTCACGTCTCCCAATGCTCCATTTCACTCTCCCAATGACAATATTACACGCGGTCACAGAGTTTCCTACAAAACTTACTAGAGGGAAGACTAGCGCTAGTGTTCACGGGAGCTGCTAGTATGGCGGTTCAGTCGACATCGGAATAATGGTTACTAGTACATGGATTTGACTAAACTTCGTCCATCTGGCTTCCAACGGCCTTGCGAATTTGCAAATGGATCACTCTTGACAAAATACTTCTTTCGCAACGTATGCAACACTTCGCAATGATTATGCATGCGCGCAGAGACTTATTGCTTTTTTACACATCGAAAAATATAATTTGTTGCTAATCTAGAAACGAAAACAAAATGGATTATGCTGCAAGAACGTCTAAAGCCACAAGCACAAAGATTAGACAAATCCATGTATAGTAACCATCATCATCCCTATAATGGTTGAATGATCCCAGCGTCACAGTTTCTTCAAGTAATTTTTGTCTAGGAAACTTTGTGCTTGCGGCCAACAACAGCGAGGCATCGGCGTTACGCAGAGGAAGTTGGTGTGCCAATTTAGCGTGGTGCAGTCGTACTCACGTGTAACTCAGAACAACACACAGCCCATCGTTTGACAATGTTTCACAGCGCTCTTTGTAATCAGTTTCAGCGGTGAGTGAGCCGACCAATCACACAACACCGGGAGGAGCAAGAATAACAACTGCGGGAGCTGCAGAAACAAAGGAAGCGAGAGCTATACGAAACAGCGTTTGCATCAACGTTACTCCAGCCAATTGTAGTTTCACAGTTCCGCTTAAAAATTGAGCCGAGTGGCGGTGGTGTAGAGTAATAGTATTACTGTCAAATCTAAGTTCCGGTACCACCAGCACGAGTACGGCACGAGCATTAACCGCGAACGACCCCATGCTCGCTTTTCATACGGCTCGCCGCACCGCTAGCAAAGGCCACTCGCCGCCGCGGATGAAAAGAAAGGCACAGAATCGAGGGAAATGAACAGCCTGAAATTATAATCATAATGTGAGCGTCGTCTCCGAAACGGGATTGCGCTGGCACATGCCACCAAGCTCGTTCTTTTCGCCTTTCTGAGATATCCTAATGTTTGAATACGTTTATACACTGAACTAAATTATTCAAATCAGAGAGTTCGCTTCATTGCAAGTTTTTCCCTCCTCTGTGCCGCCAATCCTGTAGTCGTCCACATCGCCCCCCTCTCCCCAGGCCTCCGTTCAAATCATGCATTGTCCCTGAAACCCAATGCATCAGGCACTAGTCAGCTACGTCCTTATTTATCGCTAGATCGACACTGTGACGTCTCGAGAGCATGCATATGCTGAAAGTTCTGAGTTATCTAAGTCATTCCACAGCGCTATGCTTGAATCGTCTTTATCTGAAAATCTGGAACTCTGAGACGTTGATACGCTGGTAGGTCGGTCGGTAGGTAGGGTAAATGGTTCGGTCCAACTGTGGAGGTTTGAAGCAATACGCCTCCTGCTACTCCAAATAGACAAAAATTATATATGTGGTTTAAAAATTCATATATATATATATATATATATATATATATATATATATATACAGGGTGTTTCAGCGAACACTTTCAAAAATTCTTAAAGGTTGCCTGTGGCAGATAGCACAATTGTAGTTAATGAGCTGGTCTACTCGAGGAGGCGGACATTAGTGGCTCAAGAAATTGAAATGCATAATCGAATAATTCACAAAAATTTACTAATTAAGTTTTTAACTAATTACTTGATTACACTGACACTAACAGTAAAAGTACCTCTCTAAATGTCCTCGTTGAAGCAACGCAGGTCGAAATTCAGATTTCGGATGAACGAATGAGACACAATTGCACACTATGCGGTACAGTCACTAATCGTCACAAATACCTGCGTTTTCAAAGAAGGTGTTGTCTTTCGTTGCTTTGTGGGACACTTCTGATGGCCACAGGCCTAGCACCTTCGCAAGTGAAAAAGGCCGATGTGAGTCAACCATACGCAGTTCTCGTGTGTTTGTTTGTTTGTTTGTTTGTTTGTTTGTTTGTTTGTTTGTTTGTTTGTTTGTTTGTTTGTTTGTTTGTTTGTTTGTTTGTTTGTTTGTTTGTTTGTTTGTTTGTTACGAGGAGATGGTGCTGGAGCGAGCAACCAACTTTAAGTGTTGTTGTGCAGACTTCACCCATTTTCACATCGGACCTAACGTTTCTCGACCATGCAAACGTGTTTTTGTTTTGTTTTATTACCCCGATATTACGATGTCCGTGCGAGGTTTCCTCTAGCCGGAACAGAAACGAAAGCGAGCACGGTGCACCCCCCCCCCCCCCCCCCCCCCCCGCGTTCGGCCACGCACGCGCGGGCGGGCGCCGAACACGAGCGGCGAACGTCCCCGCGGGTGACACACCCAGGCGCCGCAATAACTGGCGCAGGTATCAGATGGCTCCAGCGGGCCGCGGCGCTGATCGATGATGATCTCGCGACTGACTGGACGCGGGCACGGCAGGTGCAGGCAGCTTCCCCGGGGAGAGACCAAATCCGCGCGGCCCGATCGTCCCGAGGCACGACAGCGCGGGTCGGTATCGGCCTCCCCCCACACCCCATGTGACTCCGTCGTCATTGCCGAGAACATCTGTCGGCGCTGCCCATGCACGCTGCAGCGCCGCCGCGAATTGAGAAAGAAGCATGCGGCTAGGAACATTAAGGGCAGCAGGGGCGCAATAGGCCTGATCTCCTGCATAGCCTCGTCGGTGCCGCTGAACGCGCTGAGGACGGGAAAAATAATACTGGCGCCACCACACGTGCACCCGAGCCTACGTCGTGCACATCGCCGAAGTCGTTACAGGTTGTGTGCAGTGTTCCTCGAGGCACGCAACACCAATCTTGTGCTAGTGATTTACTGGTTTACGCCTTCAGTTTAAGAGATCGGTACGATAATTTCTTCTTCGGGAGAAAACGTGTTTCCCGCACATTATATTTGTGAGAAACGATAATCCTAACTAGTCAAAGAACTTTGCTGTTTTCGGCCTCGATTAAAAGGAAGCTTCAGCTCGGGCTCAACTCTGATTTGCTATAGTCAAACACATTTCAAATTCAGAAGTGCTCTCGTGAGACATCGTCGAACCTATTTGAATGAATTTGATGCATTTACAAGAGAAAGTTCTTACGAAGCGCTCATACAGGATCTCCCGAATAAAGACAGCAAGAGAAAAGGACATCATTGAAGAATCCAGTCGCTAGAGCAGCAGCATTTGCTAAATGTGTACTGCATGAAAAAAAAATAATTTACCAATACCACTGGCATTGCTTTATAACGTCCGATATTCGAGACAGCAGTGCACCTTTTCTTTGCAATTTGCCTAAAAAAAGAGTAAAGAAAAAGGGAAAAAACTAAATAGCATGCGGAAACCTTTTCGACAGCTTCAAAGAAAGGTTGAACCGAAGGGACGTAAAAATGGTGCTGTCGTACTTCGTTCTTATCAGAAAGTGCTACTAAGCTGCGAACACACGTTATGCTTACCAGGTCGAGTTTGAACCAATGTTTCTTCAACCAGATGTCTTTGATTACCAATAATCAAATATATAGGGGTGATTGAATGTGACTCCTCTGGGCCACGCATCGCGGCAGCGGTTCATGCTATGACCTATAGAGTTCTATTATGCTACCGAATACATAAAATATCAAGTGAGAGGCTAATTCTGGAGGCAACAAGGACAGAGTAACGAATGACGTATGCGAAACGCCAGAACGTTGCCGGCCTCGCGAGAAGCATCCACTTCGCCAGTTGCAGGAAAGTCCTCCCGTCATATCTCTCGTGATACCGCGTGGTGCGGAATGCCTGCGACCTGTAGTATGACTAAGGCGAACGATTTCGGAGATTGCGCGCTTACAGTTGCTTGTGACACGCTGTTTCAGCCCCCATATTCAACGTGGCCAAATGGCCTACTACTTGCTTGGCTGTGTTTCTCTTCGTTCGCTGATTTTTGCCTGTATGTCAATAAAGAAAATTGAGGAACAATCGGCCCATCCCACGCATTTGTGGGAATCGGTGATAAGCCAACTTCTTTTTTTGTTGCCGACTTCTTGACTGCTCTCTAGCTCAACGCTCCTCGCTCAATGCATGCTTTGGTCCCACTTTGTTCCCTTCACTTATTTTTGTACACTCAGCTGCTTTTCATGCCGACGTTTTCACTTCTTGCCTCTTGTGCTAATTGTACATTCGGCCTCTACCGAGTGGCACACAACCATCATGGGGAATATGTCAAGAATGTTCACATATCCAGGGCTGCATGCACTGTAGCCCATACCCAGTGTACTAAGATGTATAATCAGACACATGCCCAGCGGCACTTGCCCGGTTACACATGTGGCCCAAGTTGTATAATTGGCAAAACAGCAGCAGTTAGTAGCCAGCAGCTGCAAAGTGGGGGAAAAAGGCAACGCAAGCTTCGCTTTAATAAATTTATTGCACACGTATAAAATCCCATCGTCCTTATTCCTTTCGCAATCGCTCAATGCAAAAATGTACCGTGAGCTATAGACAGGCAGAATTTCCAGCTATGCGCGCATTCATGATGCGAATGATCAATATCGCGCTTGCAATGTTCGAAGCTCCGATTTTATATAGTGAGCACCGCATTCAAAGATGCGCATCTCCTTAAACTCAACGTGTCCTCCCACCGCTCGTGTGCGCTTGTAAATTCTGATAACTTTTTTCGCTGTTTTACGTGATGCCGGAAGTGCAAATACCGCTCGCTAACTAACGAGATGCGAGAAGCGAGGCAGCTAAGGAAGGACGACAAGGCGCCATAGCGAATATTTTATTTCGCTGTTTCTTTTATTTTCTTGCACTTTCATCCACAGAGAATCTCGAGCTCATTTACTTCTCTTTTGTTGGACACATGCGTACAGTGCGATCAGCATAAAATCAACCGCAACTGGGACACGTAACCAAGCGCATTGCTTGAACAATGAAGTGATTGCCGTAGTCAATTCGTGTTCGGCTGACAACTGCTGCGGCCTACATTGTGTTACAGAAAAAGAAAAAAAAAAACTACGGCATTGCGCTGTAGAGTCGGAGTAATACTGCCTTTTCCGTAAATTGTCTTACATTGCAATGACAGAGCCTCGTTTCATGCCGCTCTCGTCGACTCACTGTTTCATTGAGTTTATTTTCCCAGAGCAACACAGGGGCCCTAAGAGGCGCTGTAGTAGTGGGCTCCAGATTCCTTATTTTATTTTTTAACAGACGGAGTTATTTAACCTGAATGTAGATAAAGGTACACAAGCGTTTTCACATTTCACCCTATCAGAATGCCCCACTGCTGCGTCCGGGAACCGGACGCTTGTCTTCGTATTCAGCTGGAATACCAGTCTACTCCGTGACGAGCATTTGCTGACTTTTTTGAGCGTGCGGTAGTTACTGGCTTTAATACTGACTGGAACACTGTTCACTTGTGTCACTTCGAGCATTGTGTCAAAGCTTTCCGCGTCCCTTTCCTCCATTCGCCAGAACAATGCTTCTTCAAACCACCCGCTTTACTTCGCCAGAATGCCTCTATTCTCTCTTGTCGTCCGACTTTTTTGCGGTATCCGGAAAACAGTTCACATTCGTAGAAGCCAGCGCCACATTTGTTTGCCAACGTGACGGCGTGTCTGAATGTCGCGTAGCCACAGAAGCTTAAGTATATACAAGCCCATTGACATGAACTGGTAGCCGGCTGACATCGGATCGTGCTCCGCATGGCTTGAGGCAGACTCTATGCGCAGCGGCTTGGCCAACATCGCGGGCGCAGAAAGTAATAATCAACGATAAATAAGGGGATGTAAGGCCACCGCTGGCGACAGCGAACCGCAGTGCCCCAGCGCTCCCACGATTAACCCTGGTTCGGCGTCGACCGAGAAGGGCGATTCGGGGAGGGGGGACCCGGGCCGGCTGGAGCCCGACGTCGGATTTCTCGAACCGCGCCGCTCGGGAGGGGACAGAGGAATCAATTAACGAGTAGCGCCGGAGGGAGGGCACGCCGCTGGCCGGACAAAGGCTTCGATCTGGAAGGAGGCTCCCAGATCGATCCGGCGGCCAGCGCTTCGAACCACATTCCGGCAGAGCAGCGTTTCTCTCGCATTGATTCGAGGGACAGGGACGCGATGGATGCGTCCCTCAGCCCGAACACGCGTTCTGCAGCGCTCGCCGCGCGAACAGTTGTACTGCTAAGCCTCCCTCCGCGTGTCTCTGCACACCTCCCCTTCCAGCCCGCCGTCACGCTGCCTTTCTCCACGAGCTCTGCAGTATCGGCCAGGCTTAATTAAGCAGACGCCGTTGATTGTCCTCGGGGTGGGATTGCTGGTGCAAGTGGACTTGGCAAATCTCTTCTTGAGCAACCAGCGACGCCCGCCAATATTCGCCTACGCAAGGCGAAACCAGAATGAGTGCCCATGCGGCTGTCTTTGTAGTGGCTCGTCCCACATCTCTGCTGCTATAGACGAATAAGCTAGGAATACGTATGTATTGCCCCGTCTGTAAATTACCCATTCGAGCTCTTTAGCTCTCTGCAAGACTCCCATGTCGCTTTCATGACGGCCTCGAAGGAGCCATGACGGTGTACTCAGATGAACGCACCGGTTCGCAAGATCACGTGTTTTGTAAAATTAAATGTTCCGTGATTTTCTATAGAATTATGCGTTCATTGTGGACTTCCGCAAATTGTGGCAGCTAGGAAGGTTCTAATTTTTAGAAACCTGATTTCTTTATCATCGCGGCAGGCTATAGAAGGAATCTATACAATTTGAAATAATGCGAAATTTGAAAATTTACTGCGACCAGTGGCAACAATGCTCGTCATTTGTGAACTTGTAGCATTTGTCGCCCTTCTTTTTTTTTTTTTTCTACCGTTTACCGCGAGTAGCACGGTACTAAACCCCCGATCCAGCTACACTATATTCGATAATGTAGAACACTATATTCGCGACGCTTGCGCAATCTGATTACACGCGTATATTCCGCCTAAAATTGGTGACAACGTTCAAGAGAGAGAAAATGATGCATGGAAATACAGGGAGGTTAACCTGAAGAGGTAGTTCCGGTTGGCTACCCAGCACGAGAGAAAGGAGTAGGGGGATAAAAAACAGCGTTCAAGAGATTTTAGATGTACTAGGCGCACCTTACACTGAGTGATAACAATCAATAACGGAGGTAATGCAGTGAGAACGAGCGCTGGCAAAAAAATATATATAAGTCAATGACGCGTGGCAATAACGCGGTTGATCGCTATTCAATTGTGCTAAGGCGGCAAATGACATTGTGAACGGCCACGTCTTCGATCGCCGGCGAATATCTGCAAGAATGGTGTACGAACATGTCATTGAAAAGTGTGCTCGGGGACAGAATTGATCTAAAGTAAGACCGTGTTATCTGTAGTGCGATTAGTTTCAACAGTCTGATACCCATTTGCCCCAAGTATTTTGTCGACCATGAATAATACTTTGACGCGTAAATGCATTACTTGTTATATGCAGGCGCTCCTAATGTCTGCATCGATGTCTGCGTTCAAACTTCTTCAGAAAACAACCCGTTCAGAACGGAATACGAGGTGGGGAAAGTGTCTTTGTTTACAGGAACGACCTCGAGGCCTATGAATGGATGGGGCAAAATTATCGCGTGTCTCATATCAAGGAGTCTAAACTGACTTCCTTTATGTAGGCGAGGAGCGTGCGATATAATGGACCATTTAGCCACTTTTGCAGGCCATTCTCAACTCGAGTGCTGATCTCGTCTTGGGCGGCGTGGCGACGCTGAGTAATGCTGCATAAATTTACGCTGGCGGCAATGGGAAGGGGGGGGGCTTCAAGCCATGAAATGTCAAGGCAAATCATTTAGGAAGTGCACATACACAATCTGAGAGCGTAGAAGCTGCTGATTTTGTTTCGACGCACCGGAAATCACTCGTTCACGATTTTTTTTTTCTTCTTCTAAACCCCTTGATATATAGAGCCAGAAAAACGGTGGCTTCGTGCCTGCCCGTGTTGGTGATCGCTAACCGCATGTCGGCAAAGGTATCCGCCCACAGCCCAATATATAGACGCGCGACGTTTAATTTCGGCTTTCTTCGTGCTAAAAAAAAAAATATCCAGAACGTGCATCACTGCATTATGCAAGCGGACAAGCATTACCAACGCCAGTCATTGCCCGTTGTTAAGAAATAGCGAAAAAAAAATTCAGCGGGAGAAATCTAACAAAAATGTCCATACTCAGATTTACATCATCTACACACGTGAAATACTGAAATGTTATCGCTGAACCGATGCGAACGAAGTCCGTTGCATGTAAGGGGTCGCCGATAAGACGCCGTCGGAGAGAGAGGGAGAGAGAGAGAGAGAAGTCATAAGGGAAAGTAACCAGGCTGAGCCCGGTAGGCTACCTTGCAGTGGGGAGGGGGAATGAAAGAGAAGAAGGAAGGGAGAAGTTCACACCCTGCACAGTCACACAGTCAAGCGTTCAAGACGCCGTTGTCGGAAATTGCAGTTACGCACTAGGAGCTGTAAAGGGCCGTCAGAGGAGCGTTCTAGCTCAAAAAAAAATTGTAAATAAGGCTTAGTAGTAGCACATGAATGTCATAAAGCAGATAGTGCGAGAAGGCGAGCTGCCCTCCTTGCACCGAGGCTCTCTCTCCAGTTACCTCGACCAGTCCCGAGCGTCTCCTGCATTCTCCGATATCGGAACTGAGGGCCCACCACCTCCTTTCTTGTCGCGACTATCGGACTCTTTTTCTCTGTCTGGCTCTCCTCCATTTTTTTTTTTTTTCATTTTTTTTACAGCGCTGCGCATTTCCAGAGTCGGTCGCGCGTTCTGTTTTCCTCGAGTTGTTCCCGCTGCTTCTGGTTATTTGTGCACTGCTGGCGGCATGAGCGCGACGCCGAAGCTCCATGCATGTGACGTCATCTCGCTCGCAGCCGGAGTGGCTCCCCCGAGGAGAAGGGCGCGCGGTCTTTATTATTATTATTATTATTATTATTATTATTATTATTATTATTATTATTATTATTATTATTATTATTATTATTATTATTATTATTATTATTATCTACCGTGTAACATATATATTTGTATGGTAAACATATATAAACATCACGCAGCAGGAAATAGGAGCAGGCTATCAATTATCTCTTGAAATGAACATAACGCACACTCTCGCTTGAAGTGGTGAGTGTGCCAACGGAAAGTGTCCTACATGGGTGTAATACCACGGTCCTGCAATACTCGGTAATACTTTACAGACACGATCGTCACAGCGTGAGTTACGTGCTGCGACTGTCTGTTGTCAAGGCCCAAGTACGCTAGCTGAGGGGCCCTTTTAAGAGATAAAGCTAAATTCTACCGCCTGTTGGAAGCATGATTTTATTTTGGGACCCCGTTTTATTTTTTCTTAATATAAAAAGTGTTGAGTATTGGTGAATTAAAAAAATTGAAGCATAGCGTTTGAAACTGCGTAACGTTGCACCAAAAAACAGATATAATTTTGTAAACTGTGTCTGTTGGATTCTGGAAAGCAGACAAATGTGATACGTTATATTACATTTCAGTTACATTATTACATTGCGTGCGAGAGGTCTGCGAAAGTCCAAATTACAAATTATTGTTACATTTCAGAGTGGTATGGGATATTTGAACTTGGTGCTTAATTTTTTTTCTTTCTTAGTTTTCCAATTTCGGGAAATATTCGTGAGCAAAGTTCATCGCCTAATATAAAGATATACTCAAAGCAGTCGGTAGATTATGACTTTTTCTTTTCAATGCGATAGACATCATCAGGTGGTTCAATGATTATCCAACAAGACGATTTAAAAAGTTAAATTATGGGGTTTTACGTGCCAAAACCACGATCTGATTACAAGGCACGCCGTAGTGGGGGACTCCGGAAATTTGGACCACCTGGGGTTCTTTAACGTGCACCTAAATCTAAGTACATGGGTGTTTTCGCATTTCGCCCCCATCGAAATGCGACCCAACAGGACGATATCTTCGTCCCCATATATTTAGGTCGTAGCTTCTGATGTAGATCGTCCTCTTAAACGAAATCAGCTTGCAAATTGGGACGATGTCCACGCCGTGCTCTTGGCAGCTCGCCATTTTTTGGCTATATCAGCTGCTGAGAAATAGTTCCAAAACTGTTGAGAAATTCGTGAACATTTCGGAGTCGAGAACCTCCTTGCCAAACTTCCTTCAATTTTTTTAAGCGCTAACAAAGCTCGTCAAGAAGGGTGCGGGAATTTTTTTTTTATTTGGGATGTTCTGAACGGCTGGATCGTAATTTTGTATGCCGGCTTACCTTTTGATGAGAAATTCTTAGCTCGCAATGATCAAAACAGTGAAAAATAATTATTGATGTGATAGTAATCTACCTCTTGATAACCACATTTGAAAGCCATATCTCAAGCGTCAGTCAATATAATACAGGGCGACAGAGTTGTATAAAGGGTGCAGAAGCGTACACATTTGGGATGGTTGGCTCATTACTTGAGCAGGCACAGCGCAGACGAACCGGACGTGAGGAAGGGACATCGCCGTTGGCTAGCCCTTGCGCGTCCGGTTCTCTTGCGCTGTTTCTGGTGTAGAAGAGGTGGGCTTACGATTATAATTATTCATAAATGTGTTACAACAAGCACAAATTGCGTGCCCATTTCGCTGCATATTAGATGCATTGCTATAAGGAGAAAGGCAATGGAAGCGGAAGCTTCGAGGAGGTTTACTCTGTTTGTTCGACAATGGCGTCAGCTGCAATTACTTAGAGCACTCTGTGAATGTGTTTAATTTTGTGAATGATCAGTCTCTAGACATCGTAGTAAGGCGTCACGACAACGTAAATGGAGTAAGCGCTTTGCGAAGGGCTTGTGTTAACACATATATCAGAGCAAACGTGGGTTCTCTCAGCTATCGTTACTACGCATTGTTTGCTCGCGAAAGCAATGACCCTAGTGGTCTTTATTCCGTAATTCACAGTGAGGAGGTTAAACAGCGCTGGGTTCATGAAGCTGCCCTACGACGCTTGTTGTGCGAGTGTGTACAAGCACCTTGTCAGGACACGCACGAGTAGTGACATTATGATTTTCCGAGACTACCCGGATAACAATCGAATGTATAGATGGCTTGCACTGACGTCATTGTAGCCGCCATGTTGGTGCACCGACACGGTGATAAGGTGGGTGCGTGACGTCACGTGAAAGCTATCTATAGAAAGTGTACTGGCACATTGTGTGTACTGCAAATTTCGTTCTTGCTTTTCTTACATAAATTTGATAAATTTGATCCAAGCGCCACGGAATCTCTTCACAGAAATTGACTTAGCATGCGAAACAAGCATAGAGAAGCTATATTTGGGCCTCGCGGGTACAGGGACGCGCTGTTTGTTAATATTTGCATTTACCAGATAGTACCCAAGTGCTGTTTGAGTCATTAAAGGTCTAAGACCATATAATGCCAACAATGCCCATTTCAGCTTACCGCTGGTGCACTGTGATGTGCGTGCAGGGAACGCCGTCGCAAACATTAAAATACCGTGAATGACCAAGATGTGATGATCATGAGCGGGAGGTAAATAGTTCGAAGTACCGACCGAGTGATCTGTACTGGAGGCACGACAATGCTGCATTTCCAATATTTGATGAGGTCGCTAGCACGCGAGCAACTGAGCAATATAAATTGGCCTTACATAGGCGTTCACAAATGACCCCTTCAGCATGTAGGTCTGCGGTTGCTCAGCCGCTGCTATAATTTCAGCCGAAATAATATGAATAGTTTGCGAAGTTACACGTAATCCGTGCTGCAGTTCGCAACTGTTCATACATGACTTAAACACATCATAGAATATTACTGCGACAGCAGCTGCTCGAAACGGCATTTGCTGCATTCATCAGGCCACCTTTTCAACCCCTCATCATTACCATATCGCGAAAAAATAAGTCATTTCCTCCCCCCCCCCTCCCCAAGGGGATCTAACTCATGCCCGGGCTGCAATGTGCAGTACGCAGTGGATTACGGTTGTTAGCGGAATCCACTGCGGCATCCAATTTGACTGTTTGACCTTTTATTGTGCGGCCTCCGCGCTCGGTCACATGTGTGGGGTTTTGTGCGCCAAGCAGACTCTGAGAGTGGTGACGTCTGTGCATGTATTTCAGAGGCCACAGCGGACTAAGAGGACGTTGGGTGCATCGCGAATACGTTGATAAGATAGCCGTGCTCGCTGTTCTCGAGAACCCGCGGCTATCGCAGTACGTGAGTTCCGAGCTGGAAGAATACCTCAAGTCTGCTGATTTTCGTTTCTTTAAATCCTCAAGACAGCGATAGGACACATCGGTTGGAAAGCATCATTTATAAATTTGCACATAAAGGTGTTCCAGAGTCCCTCTCACGTATTTCGTTGCTCCGTTAGCCTAGCGACAGACTCCTCTCCAGATTCTATTGATTTTTTTTATCTCTCTTCGTTGTTTCCTCTTTTTTTATACAGCGCTCATAATATGCGTTAAGTCTAGTAATGACCTCGTCAGTTTTTCTGGGTTAGCCTTTTGAAAGCAGCGATATGCTCCTTTGTTTAAGACGTCCGGAAAGGACCATTATTGTGGGTCGAGTGGTGCACCTGTGAATTTTTGCAGAGTGGTTATTGCACGACGTTCGCATTACGAAGATACTACATGGCTAAAAAAGCCCAAGTAAATAGGACCGTTAACACATGCACAGAAAGGCAGGAAGTGCAGCCCCCAATTAACTTTTGGTTGCTACAATGATGGCATCACAAACGCAGCCACCGTAAAGCCACTACATTTGCATATTGATACTCGGCAGAGTACCTGTACTCATTCGCAGTCGAAGCGAGCCCGCATTGTGCGCTTTGCAGTCTACTTTCATTTCATACGGGGTAATAGCAGAAAGATAAGTGCAGTACACCGCGGAATAATTGATCACGCACCGGGAAATTAACAGGTTATTACTTAACATTACAAAGCAATTATAACAACTTCGACTATTTAAAAACTACGACAATTGTTGCTTCTGCTTCTGCACCGGCTACGCTAAACACTTGTCCCTATACAAAGCAACGCTCTATGGGGCTGAGTAAAAATTAGAAACACAAAAGGAATTCTTATAGATAATTGAAAATAACTTCTATGCGCTTAAACACACGCATAACTAGTTAATTAGTCTGTAAACACTAACCACTCAAACCAGTCAACAACTATTAGTGCGACCGTATTTTCGATTATTCACTTTCGGGGATACTTTCACTGTTGCGTGACGTGGCGTCTGGCGCGACGCCTAATTGGATCGACGAGCGCTCGGTTCGCTGACTAGGGCAATTAGCGCTACTGAAAGTGATATGCACGAGTTCGATCGGTCCAAAACCCTTAAAGGTTGTTGGTGCTGTTGTTGTTGTTGTTGTTGTTTCTGACGTCAAACGATAACGTATTTGGAAACACGACGCTGATGTTGCCAGCTGCAACGTAACCGCGCTGAACTTTTCTGAAAGACCGGAATTCATCCCGTAGCTCCACGTGTACTCTGTTCCGCCTATCATTACAACTTCCGTTCTTCCAAGTGCCGCTTCTATTTGGCGCGCGCTGAATAAATTCAGCGGTTGGCGGTCGAGGAAACGAGATATGGGACGGCGCTGGGTGCAGCACAATGCGCACAAACGGCGCAGCGGCAAGCATGCGACTTTCGAGCATTCGCCAGAAAACGCACTATGAGCGCGCCTCAGAACGATTCAGCTTGGCCAGGAAGAACAGGGGCCTTGATCCATCAGTTCAGCACTGAGACAAGCACCGGCAATCGCACAATGCGGAACCATGCGCAGTGGTTATTGAGCATGGCTTCAAACCTGGCCATGTAGCGAGCCGACCGTAGTACCTGGCCCACTGCGTGGTCCGCTTGGCAGCAGTTTCAAAGGAGTGCGTTTCGACAAAGGCGGGATTGCTTCATCGATCAACGGGAGAAGAATGGCCGCGAAGTAGAATGCCGGCGTGGCTCTGGCTGGTAATCTCGATGGCCCATCCTTGTCCGCGGTTCGTCTGGCCAACGCTTGGATGGCCGCGTTGCGCACGGGTCCACCATGCTCGATATGAGATCGTGCGTTTTATTTTTTATTTTTTATTTTTTTTCTGTTTCGGACTTTCGATTACGATTTCAGTTCGCACAGATGAATCCCTTTTTGCCGCACATCTCGCTATCCCGTCGCATACCATGTTCTTCTGAATTGTAATGAGGACGCAGTTTTGAAATTCAAAAATGCGCTCCAACGAATTTTGATCACCGAGCGGCTCTTGCTGAACCTCCTAATTCTCCCCGTTGAATTGATTTCGTGAGCGTATTTCACTTCGCGCGTCTTCGATGAAATCTACGCGCGCGGCAGCGTCGCCGGGCTAAGCTCAGATACAAAATGAAAGCGCTTGCTGCTTCTCTGTGGTATACGGATGATTTGCTTTGTGGATAATGAGATTGCTTTCCTTTCGTTGAATAGTAAAGACAATTGGGCAAATCTAAGCGGTTATTTCCCCAAACGTTTGAAATGTAATTTTAGATTTCCATTTTGGTGATCGTGAGCAAACCACATGTGCCGCGAGATAACTTTTTTTACTTTTCGTAGCCTACAAGCAGTGTGAAATTGTGTGGTGCGGTGCAGGTTCATGACATAAAATTTGAAACTTTTGCTGCTGCTGGGATCTTCACTTCCGCTTCCTATCGTTCATTGTTCTTGTATGTGTGTAAAATAAAATATCGTTTTTTTTTCAATTTCTTGTTATTCAAGTAATCGTGCAATGGGCTACTAAATCTATTTTGTTCATACTAATGTGCGCCGCCCTTTTCTTGAAGGGAACGAGTAAAAATCATTGCATATAATAGTCGGCTAGCATATGCTAAGAAAGTTGTCGCTTCCTAAAATGTTTTGTCTTTGTTTGCATTGCTTTAGCTGGGATTAGTCAGATGAAGTTTCTGTTAGTCGTTTTTATGCTTGTCTCTAGAGTTATCCACATTGACTTGGGACTATCGCTTTCAGAGGCAGTAAATGATACTTATAAACTATTTCTTAAGAGAGGAAGTGCGGCAACATTCACTCACCTGATGTTCAAGTTTTGTTAAAGTCGAGGAAATCAAACGGGCGTTTCTTAAGCTTTCTTGGGGGTCTTCTTTGTTATGTGGCTTGTATACTGGTCCTTCACAGCTTGATACACAGCAACTTTTTTCTTTTTGCATAAAAATCACGGGTGCTGTGCGTTGCTCTATGCAGAAGTTGAACCTCCCTTCTTCGCATCTCACTTCTATCTATCTATCTATCTATCTATCTATCTATCTATCTATCTATCTATCTATCTATATATATATATATATATATATATATATATATATATATATATATATATATATATATATTCACTTCGAGGAAGATCAAAGGCGCGTGTCTTCATCAAATACAGTACTTTCTCCGTTGTGAGGACATAAACAAGGCAAAAACTGTCCATCATATTCATCACTACTTGGCATTTCTTGCTCTTGTTCACAATAAATGGCGCTTAACCACTACGGCGAATAGAGGAAGTATGTATGCGTGCGCCTGTCTGCTGGTTTTTCTCGGACAAACATTTCGTCCTGGACATGCGGAGTAGCACGTATACAGATTACGGCCTAGTCTCACCTCTACAGTTTACATTATTTTCTTCCTTTGCTGCGATGAGAGCCAGCTTGCGAATTTAAAGGTTTAATGTAATTGCGCCTAGTTTAACGCTACGCGATATTCCAGAGAACCTGAAGCACATTAATGCGTAAAACCTACGTTGCGTTGAGAGGCGAGGGCGCAGATTTAGTGCCGCCAGTGCACCGGTAAAACTTGCGAGTCAAGCACCTTCACATCGCTCTTCGGCCAGTCACTTAGCAGCACGGCTGCATTTAGACTCTTCTTTTATTTTTATGTGAATCGGCAGCTCATTCTAAGCTATTCGTACTCGGCTGTGGCTGAAGTTACGCAACCATCCAACACGGGCGCTCGCGAGATCCGCTCGCAACCTTTGTCAGAAGCTCAAGAAGTGCAAATGTCGTGTGTGATAAAAAGTTCACTCCGAGACGTCTACTGAGAATTTCCAGCGCTCATCTGCTTCTGAAGGGTGCCTCTCAGTAACCCCGTCCTCCCGTTGCTCAACTCTGGAGCGCTGGGTGTGCGCGGTCCCACTATCATGCGTTGGAGTCAGCTTGTGTAACTCGTCGTTCGGGCTTTGGACTTCTGAGAAAGGGTGCACGGTCATGTACTCCAATTCAGAAATTCAAAATGGTTCACGCAACTTTCTAAGTAATCATTCTTGTTCCTTGCGCCCACCAACAAGCCCAGCGTGTGCCTGTGCCATTTTCAAGGCCTGGTGCAGCGCCTACTTGCTTGTCGCAATGCAATACGACACTGGAATTCAATAGAACGTGCCAACTCGTGACTCCACTCTCTTGACTCTTCATTGCGCGCCTTCGACTAAGGCCTGGTCTATCTCTATGCGACGAAACTGTACTGCATCGCTTGTGGACGGGCGTCGCTTTTACACACTCCTACTGTTATCGCATCGGCATAATAGACAGTGCCACATCCAACTTTTGTGATTGTTACGAGGCCATAGTACTAATCCTAATCTACTGCCCTCCTTTTGATGACGAAATACAGTCTTTGCGTGAAGCTTTAAGCCGACTGAACGACACAGCGTTTACAGGGTATTTGGACTATGGACTCAACCGTCAACTGCACAAAAAGACACCAGAGCCCTGCTGAACTTTTTAAAGGCGACTGCACTCTATGACTGCCTTTGAATGTGCGGTGAACGCTGCTTTGTGTGTGTGCGATGATCACTTATCGTTCTCCCTTTGCTTTGCTTCCCGCTTCCTTCTCCTCGGGCGTAGGGTAGCAAACCAGCTACGACCTGGTTAAGCTGGCTGCCTTTAATGCTCTCTCTCTCTCTCTCTATTTCTCTCACAGTATTCTTCTTTTTGAATAGTCTAGAGCTTGCAACTAATGGACATTTGAATTAATAGGACGTGAGTGACTTGGAGTAGTCAATGAATAAAGGACTGTTCGTCCGCATCAGATCCAAAGGCACTGAAAAGCTCCTACTTTTGGTGTTTCGCAATATTCGCACTTGATATTTAAGAAATATCTGGCGATAGAGGCACACCCCAAGTATTGGAAAACTACCTACGTTGGCCCGGTCTTTAAACGTGTGCCAATCATCTGCGTGTACCTACAGATCAATGACGAAAATAGCTGATCACATACTTCATACTTATATCAGAAAACCAGAAGAAAAAAACAATAAAAACAACGTTTCTGTTCAGCTAGACACAGATACGGAGTCAATACGGAGACAAAGATACGGAGACATTCAGTTTTAATAGAAAAGTTGCAGAATTTAGACATTGACAAAGCCGTTTGCAGATGAATTACGGATTACTTAACATCAAGAAAACAGAGGGTGGTTTTAGGTGGATCATGTTCATGTTTAGTTTCTGTCACTTCAGGGGTACCACAGGGTTCTGTATTGGGCCCACTTCTTTTCCTTGTGTTCATAAATGATATTTCGGATGTAATCAAGAGTAACATTAAAATGTTTGCCGATGATTGTATATTGTATACTAATTTGTTTGACCAAACGGATTCCACACAGCTTCAGGAAGATCTTAATAACGTAGAGGCATGATGTAAAAATAATGGCATGGTACTAAACAGCAATAAGTGTGTTCACGTCAGCTTTACTAAAAGGGTCACTAGGCTAACGAATCAGTACGTCTTAAACAATGAAGTAATTAGGAAGGAGAACAAATACAAGTATTTGGGCGTTACGTTTTCTGAAGAAGGGACTTGGTCTGAACAAATCAACAGAGTTGCTAGCAGGGCAGGAAGAGCCCTTGGCTTTCTACAACGAAACCTTAAACATGTGACTAAAGAAGTTAAACAGACCGCATACCATGCCTATGTCAGACCTATACTGGAATATCCTGTCCTGTGTGGGACCCGTTTCACAAGGTACATATTGATGCACTTGAGCGTATTCAGTCTATTGCAGCCAGATTTGTTCTGGGGAAGTATGATCGGTACGAAAGTTCTAGAGCCATGAAAAGAGAACTTAAGTGGCAAGCTTTAAAAGAGCGAAGACGTAATCTTACACTTAAGTTTTTTTATTCAATTTATAACAAGCAAACAGGAATCAATGCTTCAGATTATCTACGACCGGCGCATTATCAGTCCTCCCGTTTGGATCACAAATTTAAAGTTCGGCCATACACCCCCAGGACCGATTTGTTCAAAAATTCATTTTTCCATAAAACGATTTCTAAATGGAATTTGTTGCCACCAGATTTGGTTGGCCGCAAGACTGCGGATTTATTTTATGAATGTTTGTGCCCCCCGCAATAATACCAACAAAGGCGCTGCGGGTAATGTCAAATAAAAAAAAATATATTGCTAGGTGACCGAAAAGCGTTCGGCGCTGTGCCTCATGATTTATTACTACATAAAATGAGGGCGCGCAATATAATCAAGAGCGTTTCTGTCGACCGTGGGGAACTAAGGACGTGCTGTATTTTTCTTCGTAAGCAGGTGGAGCTTGTGTAGTGCATCAAACGGTCAGGAAAAGAGGTGCACACAGAAACAGGATGGGCGAAAACTAGTACTGGACAGGCTAAGAACGGTAGACGGCAAGCTTACAATTATTTCCATTGTTAGTGAAAATGGTGGCCACACACGAAGTGACGAGGAAAAGTTGAACCCCGGCGTGGGACAAAAAGAAAGCTTGAGTGCGTGTCTGCAGACCACCGAGAATGTGACCCCCGCTTTACCTATGCTTTTAAAGCGAAGCTTTCTTTGCCACTTCCTTCGACCTTTCCACTGCTGCTTTTGCTGCTGTCGCTGTCTTGTACACCGCTTCGTGAGGGGGTTAAGAGCACGTATATACATGGCCGAAGCGCGGCAGAAAGGAAAGGCAACGTGAGAAACTCGTTTGGACGATGCGTTGCGCCGTGTGAGGGAATTACAGTCATAACCTCCTCGTAGGTTATGAACAATGACGCAGAACAACGAACACGTATAGCTGCGTGTTCTGTGTCTTATGTAGACACATGAAAGTGGCGCACGCAAGTAATGTGCAACGTCAACTCACCACTTTAGTATTGAACTAAACGCCGATGAACTTAAACAGTCGCCGTAAACATCAACTCCAACTATCGTCAATCAACGCAAACAGCACAGACGGCTTCGCTTACATCGATTCCCACAGTGCCTGGGATCCGATATAATTTTTGTTTTGGATTTGTTTTGTATCCGATATACATTTCTTACCACCGGCTGTACTCTACCTTCTATCCGTTGTATGACGATGAAGCCAATGCCTCTATACCAACGAACACACTGCATCACGCCGTAACTCATTCGTACAGTGAATACGCTCATGATACCATTGCCCAGGCCACTGCGGCACGCCATGTCGCGAGTGAGCGGCTCGTCATACTGTTCAGCCTTCTGAAAAGCCCCCGGTACGGTCGTCGCCACACAGGACCTTACCTTACTCCTGGCTCCCTAGTAAGGATTCAGCCTCGACGTATCGGCATCTCAGAGAAGTTCACGTCCTTCTACAATG
The DNA here is from genome assembly GCF_013339745.2 of Dermacentor silvarum. NCBI lineage: Eukaryota > Metazoa > Arthropoda > Arachnida > Ixodida > Ixodidae > Dermacentor > Dermacentor silvarum. The sequence continues at coordinate 113,325,286 of NC_051154.1, forward strand.
GTATTCACCGCGTTTTGCACCAGACAGCAGACGTGACATGTGGAATTGCCTCGTTCGTACTTAAGCCGCCCTCTAATCTCCCCTGTGACAGACTTTGTTCAGGTCGTTCGACTTAAGCCGCATGTTCCGACCCACAATGTCGCATCTTGACGCGCACCGGGTCGATGCCCCCGCCCAGCGGGCTGCGTTGTCATGGATTTGAAGACAATGAAGACGTTTGGTCAGCTTCCTGAGAGGAGGACGAAGTTTAAAACGGGTTTCCACAGATTACGATCACATCTTGATGCTGACTTTGTCTGCGTGACCGCTTATAGATGCAAACAGTTTTGTAAATCGCCGTTTTCTCTCAACATTATTGTCACAGTCAGTTCCCACAGATGGGGTAAAGGTGGCGCTGCGTTTGAGCTTGTTTGTTTGTTTTATTCGTTTGTTCGTTCGTTCGTACATTTGTTTCCTGCGTTTCAATGTACCTGATTTAATGCCTGCTTTAATGCCTCCACGCTACATGGTGTTTTGCAAATAAAACGACGTTACAGAAATATACTATTTGTTTTCTGCAGAGAGGAATCACTTTATGTTCATAGGCTATTGCTTGATTGCTATTGGAGGTGAACTCCACCACTGCAAGAACTGGTATTGCTGTGGCATGAGGGATCACGTTGGCACAGCTGCCGCCTCGCTTCCTTCGAAACTAGAGAAGCAGGCTAAGAATGAATGTTTTAGCAACACCAGGGAAACCTCAGCAGCGTTGTGGTTCGCAGTTCACCTACGATAAATAACGAGTCATAAAAAAATTTAGGAAAAAATATTGAATCGTTGAGAAGGGCTATCGCAAGCTGGGCGATGAAATCTCAAGCTGCACATCGAAAGCATTTTCGAACAGCTCCGAAATCGTTCGCGCAAGGATATTTGGGTTTGTCATGTCAAATGCCATATGCTGCGGGCTAAATTTAAGACTATGCCACGGTGCAGATACCGCGTTCGTGACGAAAAGAGAAAGAAAGAAAGAAAGAAAGAAAGAAAGACTGCGCCGCGGACACGTGGACAAGGGCGGACAGAACGCCGCCTTGTCCTGACCACTCCTTTTAACTATTAACTTCTTAATTGTTCACTTTGTTAGATGCCAAAATTTTGAACTTGTGTATTTTTGAAGTCACGTTTTCTTAGCGGAAATCCTAAGATTAGCACCAATATTGACATGTGCGTATCCAAAATGTGGTACGAGAAGTACTGGCGTTCCTCTTAACAGTTTTACAAGCGCCTCCCTCTAAGTATTTGGAAGGATAATAACTGCAATGCCAATACATAATTTAGCGCATTTTGGAGACGGATATCTCGAAAGTGGTGCTAGTTACAGGATTTCTGCTAGGCAGATAGGACTTCACTACGTCTGGGTTTTAATTTCGCAGTTTCAAGCAGCGAATAATCTACAAAAGCTTATAAGTGCAGCATTTTATATAAGCTACATCGTCATTTCCGTTTGGTATGCAAGTAATGTCCGCCTTTTCATATAATGCACTTGAACGGACCGAAGTGTGTTACCCTTCACAAGCGATCTTGCAAGAATCCGTTCCAACGTAAAAAAAAAAAGAAAAAAGAATGAAAGAGGGAGACACAGGCGGTACCGATCGCATGATAACATACACGTGCACGTGCAACAACTCATTGAGAATCTGTGCGACCACTGCTTTGATACCACATTGGCTAACGAATATACAGGCTGCTTTTCTTTTGTTTTTCTTTTTAGCTGCACCAAATTTTAAAGAATTGCCTGTACAGATAGCACAATTCTAACTGTTGATCTAAATTACTCAATGAGGCGGCCACTGCTTCTACAAGAAATCAAGATGCGAAATTGAATAATTAACATAATTACGCTGATTAACTTTTAAGTAATTACCTTACGGCACATATTTCAGTCTACGAATTGTAGCTAGTTAGTATGCAAGGCATATCGACTTAGAACGAATTCTGAGGATGGCACCGGTTGTGAAATACGCTGTCAGACTTGAGGTGAAAATGCATGGCTGTTCTACTTACTTTAAAGAAAAAAAAACACTTATGCATTGAAGCACAAAAGTAACTGGAACGCCAGTGCATTTCGTCGGACACTTTGAAAATCAATATCTCAATGCAGGCGTAGCCTTGAGAATTGGTTCCAAGCGGATACGCCTTGCGAAGTCACCGGTTAAACTTATTAATAGAAATATGTGCCGTAAAATGAGTAATTTAAAAGATAAGTACTGCAATTATGTTACTTATTCAATTAAGCACTTTGATTTCTCATAGAAGTAATGGTCGCCTCATCGAGTAATTTAGTCTGAGGGTTAGAATTGTGTTGTCTGTCACGGGTACTTTTCTTGTTTAATTTGGTGCAGCTGAAAAAAAAATTAAGAAATACACCCTTTATTTAATTGCTTCTTTCACGCAACAATTCGGCTCGGTGGACTCCGTTACGACGACCGCACGCAGAGGACGTGCGTTGTATTTTCTCAAGATACGTCGTGTGTATAGTGTTCTGTGTTTGCAGCTTGCCCAGAACCAGTCATGTTGCAGTTACAAAACTTACCTTGTTTTGAAGGCACTTACAGAACTGTCCAGGAGCGCCCACGCGGTGCTTCGTTTGAGCGCCTGCAGTCAAACTATGAGGAGTGCGCCGTGTTATACCTTATACCACGTCACAAGCGCGCTCCCAGAAGATGGCACCACCGTATGTTCACGCTCCCATGCGCAAAAATAAAGCGTGTGTGTGTGGATGGGGGGGAGGGGGGGGGGTGCCGGCATAAAATTGCTTTTATAGACTCATTGCACGGTTGCTGCGTCTACCTTGTGATGTGTTGACTTGGTTTGCATTAAAGCGCCACTGTGTCGAATTGCCTACGCATAAAACAATCATTTCTCTATCATCCTATTGATTTTCAGTGGGGCCGTTTACAGTACGTGTAATTACGTACTCAGCGTCACACGCCAATAGGCTGCGCACTTACCCGGCGTCGAGCGTTTTCTTTTCTAAACAATAACGAATAAACGGTCCTCTGAAGAAACCCGAGCGCAGAGCATTGGCTATTTCATCAGCGGATGTACACGTGGCAATAAAACTTGAGGAGGCAAAACTCAACGGAGCGTTGTGAAAGAGCCTTCTCTCTTCTATTACCGAATCCTCAACACAAGATTTGCCATCTGAGCTCCTCGTTAAACGAGCTCTTCTGCTCGCTGGTCAACATTACGCGGTAATTACTATTTGTCGCTGAGCGATATTACGTGAACGTCATGAACTTTTTGTTTGTAAAAGGTAGCGGCTCTTTAGAGCGGCAAAAAAAAAATGAAAAGTGTATGTCTGACTGCAGTTTGATTAGCCTTATACTTATCGGCAATCTATTCTCACTATAAAAAAAAGAACATTGAAGCGTGCCTGGCCCAGCATTCTGTTGCTCTTGTAGCACCAGTTCGTGTTGTGAAGGAAAAAAAAGTCAGGATAATACGGGAGGGGGGGGGGGGCACAGATCGTTGATTGCATTTCTCCCCAACACTTTATTCCTGCTGACTCAAACAGCTATACAACGTAATGTGAAGCCGATTTGTGGCGGTCTTTCGGCTTGATAAATTGCGACGATGACGGCGACAATTTCCTCTTGACGAAAGAAGAGGAGTGGGGATGAATCAGAACGGTTTTACTGCAGTACCAGCTTTTTTTACGACCAGAACCACATTTATCTCTGGTGAACGTTTCTTTTTCAAGCTGCTCACAAACTTCTTATCAATTTTCAAGACAAAGGCAGGTTCTTACATCCATTTACGCTAACTGCCCTATGCAGTTACGCTTTAAGCGTTCGCGTACAGTTAAAGTACAGTTAAGTTAAATTTTCACTAATTTTATTTAAAACGATGTCTACGCAAGTATGACTTGCACATGTACTTTATTCTCATATTTGGCACACACGAAGTGCCTGGAAAACTACGATAATAAAGTGAAACGCATTGATTTTTTTTTTCGTTTCCGCGCTTTATGGTCTACATTTATGTCAGAAACTTGAAGATAGTCGTGTCCTTGGGAGGTTAGCATTGCTTTTCTACAACGCTCGTGTTCCGAGATATTCATCCCGACATTTGTCCCTCAGCGCAAGCAATTTCGCATTGTCTGGACGGGTATGTCGGTTCAAAGGCGGGCCTGTAAGTGACGCACCTTATCGCATAGTTGCCTCTTCTCTTCACGAGGCGTGAGTGACAGGGCAACTGTTATCAGCTCCGCACCGTTTTCAGACCGGTGCGCAGTGCGCGATACGCGGGTATTCCCGCAGCAGAATACGGGATTAGTGGCGCTGAGGAACAAATTTTGGGATGAATATCTCAGAAAACTGTCCTTGTAGGATTGAACAGCCAAATAAATTACCTTCTCTTCAAGTTTATAAAAAACAGACTGTAAGCGAAAATATAACAAAAAGCTAATGAGCTTTAGTTAATTACACACTTTATGACCATAAGCTTCCATGCAGTGTGTTTCCGCCAAGGAGGAGTATAAAGCATCTCTACAGCAGCACCTGTTTAGTACGTTAGCCTAGCGTTTGAAATAAAATTAATGAAAGTTTAACTTCGAAGGCACGTATTATTCTGACGTCCGGCATATGTAGAGAGCTGCACCTGACCGCATGTCCATTATGGCATAGCTATAGTTACACTCACGAAAACGCTTTGCGTAAGATTTACTCTTGATCGGGCAGGGCGCACATGCGCAGAATTCAAGTGCTTGCGGACGCGCATGAGTTTTTAGTAATATATTTTGGACGCACGTGAGTTCTGCAAACTTGCGTTGTGCATCGGTCGGGCGCAGCGGTTCTCGTGAAGAGCTCTCGTCAGATCTCGAGCCTGAGGGGGCGCAGTATACAAAATGACACCCCACGGATCAGGCTCTGAATGTAGCTCCTTTTGCACGATTTTTAATTATGGAAGATAGTAACAGCCTTAAGCGTATACGGGCAAGGGACACCAAACGGGACAGGCGCTGTGCATTAATTTATTTCACTGCAAAGGGATTACAAGCATATAGCAAGGCTCGAACAAAAGACAAAACGCCACAAGAAAAGCACTACAGAATACTTTAATCACCATCGCTCATCACGCACGCGCGCCACGCCCAACTCTTGACTCAGGTAATCAATTTCCTTGTGACTCCCGTAGAAGCAGTGCCCACGAAATTATCGGTTTCAAGCCATCTCTGTAAACGATGTCACTGTGCGCCCAAGTTTCACAGCGCATGCGTACTGGGTAAATATAAGGCAGAAAAAAGCCCGTTAATATAATAGGTATTTTCTGTAAACAAAGAAGCCGATAACTGCGTGAGCACGCCTTGTGCCTGAATTCAGGGGGAAAAGAAATCTATTGCCTCAGTCAGAGGTATATCATGCTGCGAATGTGTGATGAGTGGTGGTGATTAGATTCTTCCATATTGCTTTCCTTGCGATATTTTGTCCGAATCTTGCTATACGCTTGAATTCCCTTTACAGTGAAATAAATTAATGCATAGCGCCTGTCCCGTCTGGTGTTCCTTGCTCGTACGTTTAGGGCTGTTAATATCTTCCAGCATTTCATGTAACCAACTCCTCCCAGCTCTTCGCAATATTAGCACAATCTCGGCTACCGCATTCTTTAGATCCCTGGCTCGACAGCAACGAAAAGCATGTCAGATGTTTAGTCGCGTATTTGCAACGATATAAAGAGAGATACATTCATTATGATAGAAACGAAGTGGCAGCTATACACGTAACTGTAAACGTCACAGACGACTAATACGTTGCGCATAGAATCGTTCCGATTACAAGCTTCAATAGTAATCCTTATTTCGAAGCTTCTACGTACGTTACCTCACACTTTCTAACGAAAACCAAAGTCGCCCCGACGCCACCTTGATTTCTGTTCTCCCTGCACTCCGACCTCTTTTTAACGTCGTGTACGAAAGCGCGCACAACTTTGTTGCGCCGGACTCAGTGTCGAAAGCCCGCCGTCCACGGACCAAATCTCGCCAAAGAAATCCCTTTATCAGCGGGTCTCGAGAAAGCAAAGCACTTGAATTGAGCGAATGAACACAACACTCCTGCGTAACACAACGTGATTGTGTTCGCAACTAGTGCTTTACTGATGGCGCCGAAGTAGCGACGTTATTCGCGCGGTGGGTGCCCCGGCGTCGCCCAGCGTCGCTGCATACTTGCATGCAGACTGGGAGCAGTGCGTTTCTTGGTGAAATTAGCCAATTTTCCGCTGCGCTGCACCTCCCAGCGTCGCCGCGCACATCGGCTGCGGGACTTTGGCCATTCTGACGCCTAATTAGGTTTACACTACCAGCGCTCCAGGTGAGCAGGGAGCAAATTGGCTCCTGATTGCGCGGTCCTTCGGAAAGCGTCGCTGCTCGCGGGAGTCGGCGCACCGGGTGCGGAATACTCCCGGCTGAATAGACCAGCGAAACATGCCCGAAAGTTAACTGGCGAGATAAAGCTCGGCGCTGCTCTGCAGCCAGTGAAAGTGGTGCCTGTAGCCACGTCGAATTCTAACGAGAAGAAGGTGCTTTCGAACTCTTACGTCTTAAACCGTGGTCTTGCGCTGAGAATAGTTTACAGGTAAAGGATTTGGGCACTGTGCTCATGCTAGTGCTTAAGTGTACCGATCACATTCACGCGATTTGTGCTATGGCGTGTGTTTGTGTCCTTAAAAAGATACACAAAATACAAATGTCCCTCGGCAGATTATGTCCGCATGTGGAAGCCCACAATTATGCTGCCAATAAAAGAAAATAAACCACTCTAAGCCAAGGTTTAATATCGAAACTTCTGATTGCAAGATAAGCAGTGACTTTAACGAAGTTTCGACATAGTTCTAACGAAGTTCAAGTTTACTTTCACAATGTGAAGCATGTGCGATGATGAGCGTGGTCACTAATAGGTGTCGTAAGATGGAAGCCATTAACGTTGCTTGAAATGTGCTATTCCGACAATGCACAGTTTTATCGCTGCACTTAGAGCGTCTGAACGAAGCTGTGACATTTGTTCGTACTCAGCGGATAAAGGGCACGTCGCATAACTTGCACTGAATGTACTATCGACCAAAAAAGTTTACGGACCACGGGATCTCAGAAAACGCTAAATATCCGAGCAGCCTTTAAAAGTAGCCAGCAAAACCGTACATCACAATGTTGTTCGCATATACCAGTAGAGGCTGGAAATAGAAATACCAGGCTGCGTTTGGAGGCTGCGGAGATATTCAGCTTTTTGTCAGGTCCCTTGGGCCGTAAACCTTTTTGGTCGATATCACTTTACACGAAGACCATGCTGCCTGCAGCGTTCTGCAGGGCCGGTATTTTGTAGTGATGCGTTATGCTTGATTCTATGCCGGTCTTATCACCCACCGCTCACGGTTGGCTGATCCCGTTCATAACGTGAGCGGACCGTCGCTCTGACCGCTGGCCAAGCGCGAAAAACACGAAAAGGCATTAGCATCGTAAAAGGCATCGCTACAAGATACCGGCCCAGACAACTCACGAATGGTTTCGTGTATGCTGTTCGACTGCCATGTTTAACCATAGAACAGGATAGACGAAGCGTCGGACTTGTTTCTACGGTGTTATAGTGATAATTCCGTCCGGACTCGTATGTATTATAGCATGCTTTACGGCATGGTACAACATCAGCGAATCGTTTTTATGTGCACCGTGTTATCTCCGTGACTTTTTTTTTGCCAACTGGCCGTCGCAGGACAGCTAGCAGTAACTAAAAAGAAATGCGGTTATATTACATAGTGCACAAATTCTTGTGATGAGAACGCGATGTAAGAGCTATGATCTTTCAATGAAACTCGGACTGTATGCATTGGGAAAAATACGTTATTTCAGCCTTAAACCAAACTTTCAGCCCGTTTTAGTACCCCGCTTGTATATTTCGCGCAGCTGTACTGCTTTAGGCCATTTGATTTTTGTCTCTCTGTTTGGGGGAAGGAGGCACGCTTTTCGCGCATAAGCGATATCCATATTTAGACGTCTGAAGCTCTAGGTCGATAAATAAAACTATTCTCCTTTAATCTGTCACTGCGTAATGAACTAAAGGGGAGACTTAACGCCTAGACATATGCGAACGCATGTGGCCTTCATTATGCTGCAATTCAATCTTGCCCAGCTGGATGTTGCTTGGCGGTATATGGTGCAGTAAATTCGTCATTGAATATTGTGTGATTAGAGCACAATAAATTAGGGTGCTGTTAATCCTTGTGACGACATTACAACGAAACAACTTGCTATCGGCACCAAAGGTTTATGCGATGTGGTCTCCGCGATAAAGATGAATTTACGCATATCCTGGACCCGGCATCCCGTAATTCGCGGTGAAATGCGTCAGTCGCGCAACTTAAGACAACGTATTAGAATTACAAGTCCTGTGCCGGGGCCGCGCTTCAAAAAGCCATTTCCCGAAGGCTGCGTCTTGCTAACTTTTCTCTCCGGTAGAAAATTGTTATTAGTGCTGCTACAAACCATTCAGGAAGTTTGTTTATGTGTGACCGTCTCTCCAGTTTCTGCCTGCAGAGAGAGAGAAAAACATTTATTTAGACCATTCAGATCGTTGATCTTGAGGACGAGTGGGTGGTGTCCTCATTCCAGGACTCCACTGGCCATGGCTGCTCGACGTACTTGCTGGACGAGAGCTTGTTGTCCCGCCAGGGTATCGCCGGTCAGCTGTACCTCCCACCGCTCAAATGACGTGTTAGGCGTCTTTAAATGTTGAGGTTTGCCCCCGCACCCCCACGAGATGTGAAAGAGTGTAGGGCGTGTGTCGCCGGACCAGGGGCAGATGCCGCGACATGTTTGTGGGTATATTTTGCTGTATCTGTGTAGGTTTGGGAATGTGTTTGTTTGGATAAGTCTGAGGGCTATTGCCTCTTCAGTGCTGAGATTTTTGTGAGGGGGATGATAAATCCTGCGGTTGAGTCGCTGGATTTCGAGTCGGTCGCAGTAATTTGATGGCAGGGGCACAAAGGTAAAGGGAGGGGATTGATAAGACGATTGGTTTTGCCCCGCTCGGTTAATTAGCGCTCGAGCTAAGGCGTTTGCCCTTTCGTTCCCCTCCAGTCCCGCGTGACCCGGCGTCCAAGTGATTTGATGGGTTTCTTGTAGCCTCGGGCCTAGAATTTGAGCCGCCAGCACCGGTGTTCGTCCGTTGGTAAAGTTTCGGCAGGCCTGTTGCGAGTCGGTAACGACATGAACTTCCCTGCCCACCCTGTCATGGTGTTTTATTACAAGCGCTGCGGCTATGGTCTCAGCCGCAGCTGGGGTCTCTGCCCTGACGGAGGCCGCGAGGGTTAAGGAGTTGTCTCTCCCGTTCACGGCGGCTACCGCGAAGAGGCCCCCTGCGGGGTACGCCGCCACGTCCACGTACTGTACGTACGGGTCACTCTTGAATTGTCGGCGCTGTCTGTTGACCCGCGCCTTGCGTCGTCCTTCGTGGAGTTCATGACTCATGTGCTTTGGTATGGGGTTCGCCGTGATCTTGCTTCTGACCTCGGGCGGGAGTGATCGTTGCCCATCGAGGGCACGAAGCTCCGTGGCCGTGCCGGCCCGGTGGAGGATGGCTCTGCCCGCCGCCGTGTTCTGTAGTCTGGCTTTTTGCGAAGCCATAACCGCGTCCGACAGCTCAGCGAAGGTGTTGTGGATGCCGAGAGCCGCTAACCTCTCGTTTGAGGTGGTAACAGGGAGACCCAGGGCCGTTTTGTACGCGCCTCTGATGATGGCATCGACTTGTTCTTGGTCGCGTTTGTTTAGCGAGTCGTAGTGATACGGCATGCTAAACGTTACTCTGCTGATCACCAGAGCCTGGACGAGGCGGAGCGTGTCCTCTTCTCGCATGCCCTTGCGGCTTCTTGTTATTCGTTTGATAATCCGCGAGATCTGGTTGGTGGTGGACCTTAGGGTTTGGATGGTGTGGGATGCTTTCAAGTTGCTCTGGATCCAAAAACCCAGAATCCTAGTCTTTTTGCTTTCCGTGATCTTGTGGTCCTCTAGATAGAGTTCGATAGGGCCGGGTGACTTATAGATTCCTCCTCCGTGCACCCGTATCACCTCGGACTTCTCGGGCGCGCAACGCATCCCGCTCGCTGCCGCAAATCTCTCCACGGCCGTCGCGGCCTCCTGAAGGGTCGCCTCCTTTTGCGCGAGGGAGCCCGTGGTGGCCCAGAGCGTGATGTCGTCCGCGTATAGGGCGTAACCGAGGTCCGGGATCTTCCGCAGCTCTTTGGTCAGCGCTAGCATCGCGATGTTGAAGAGAATCGGGGAGACTATCGCCCCTTGCGGCGTTCCTTTGTTCGGCACGTCGATCGTATCCGATCGAGTCTGGCCTATTCCGATGGTTGCCGTCCGGCCCGTCAGGAACGATTTGACGTAATTAAAGATGCGCTCTCCGCAGCTGATGTCAGCAGAGTGTTTTTAGTATAATGATGCACATTCCCAAAGCCAAAGTGAAAACGCGAGCTTCTCCGCTGGTGCCAGCTCATTTAGTTATAAAAGCACGCACGGATACGCCATGCGAAAAGTGCATGAGAAGGATGGATGTTTACTCTTCTTTTCTGGTGCATCTGTCTGACAGCTTTATGCTGAACCCACCCTTTTCTGTGTGCAACTGTAAACGACTGCATCGTGCAAGGTTTTGGTTCCGCGATCGTACTGTTTCTAACAACAGAGCCATTTTTTGGTGTCATCTAGACTGTCTGATAGCGAGGCGAATGAGACAGATCGAGTAGTTGCGCTTGCCAAGACTACGTCCGGTAAAGGAAGCGGGCAAAGAGCGGAAGAGCAGTGATTTCCCGTCGGAGTAGAAGAGCCCGAGCTACAGGATCCCCATGCGCTATCGTGATATCAGGTGACCGCACCACCGCCATTTAATCTCCGCTTTCGCTTCCTGCTTGCTCTCATACGACGCCGCAACCTAAATGCACGGCCACTGTGGTTTCATATACTACCTTAGCCCAATAAATTTTTGATTATGAAATTGCGAATGAAGAGCGAAGCTTAGTGAACGCGGCCCCACCCTTAGGCGGTTAAGTGGTTGTGACTATCGTCCTCGTAGAGCGGGCGCCAGTAAATGGCAAAGCGCTGCACCTATAGCTTTTGCGACGCTGTGTGTGAGCGCCACATAGAGTTGAAACAATTTTTTTTTTTTTTTTTTTTACGAGAAGTGACGCACAACAATAACTCGTGGCTGCCGAAGCAATGTCTCGGGACAACACGCAGAGGCGAATGGTCAAGCGAATATACGACATACCCTGCGACAAATCGGCGGCTATAATGACTACCAGTAATGCTCCCAAGCGCACCAGCAAAGCACGCATGGCTGCAAAAGCGTTGGCGCGCTAGGCTCCAGACCAGCAGCAGCTGTATGGCACGCATTCCGGTGGGCGCCGACTTTAACGAAAACACTGTAAAAAGGCCCTGTGCATACATCGAATCCGAGTTATATGCTTTGGTTAGGAAACATCTGGAGAAAGTGTATAGCGCAGATGCTTATCGTCAAGGTTTCATACATGTTCAGCGAGATGCGAGCAATTTTGTTACGTATGATAAATGTGGCACGAGTAAGCCAGAGATGTTTCCTCTGAATATCTTTTGCGAGGGAGTGCAAATGAAGCACACCGTCGTAAATTTCGCATTTAGTACCCCAAGCGAGACATGTTTCGGCTGGCATGGCTACGAATTCGTTTCTTTTCAATAAGATACGCTACTCTGACGTTTGTTCCACCCTCTTCGATTATTTTTTTTCACTGTAATCTAGGAAGGAGATTGTTAATGAACCACCAGCTTTCTTGCGTCATCCACTCTCGTCGCGCAGCAGCATTCGTTTAATGAGCTGCTCCTTCCATGGGTCCCTTGATGCTGGTAGCTTTTGTCCTGCTTTACTTGTCCTTTCTAAAAAAAACTGCAGCGTTCCTGGAAGCAGCCACTGCAGACAGTGTAGCGTAAGCCTTAAAAGGAGAACGAAGAAATAACGTGAACCAAGGAAGGCAAAAAGCAGCGCGTTGAGAAACCTGTTGTTGCGCCGCTTGCGCCGCCTGGCCTTTCGCGAGCGGGGCCTCCCAACATTTGTTGAGTCGGGGATACGCCTCCGCCGACAGCGTCGTGCTTCCAGCGACGCCGCTCCGTTGTTAATTTAACGAGCATAACTGCTTCATAATGAATTCTGGCCGAGCAAGAAGGCGACAAAGGAGCACCGGTCGGGATTAAAATGCGCGGTCTTGATTCACCAGCGCGAGGAGCTCCGTAATTGCGCTTGAATGTTTAACGAGCCGGGCCGGGGTGCGCAGCACGCGCTGCCTGCGCCGCGCAACTCCACCCCGCAGAAGGCGCCGTTGCCCTTCGTCGGGCGCCTAAAGTTTTGCCAAACATATTTCATGCGCCAGGCGACAACACAGTACTCGTGCTCGCGACGTGCGTGTAGAGGAATTGCGCGTAAGATTATTTTGACTTGAAGCGAGTGAAAGCTCAGGAGCCTTGATTTTACAAGCAGGCGCGCAAGACTTTACTTTCGCGCGGGTTCTGTGGAAGTTCGTACCTCAGAACAACCCGTTAGCGGCCGTTCACGGGGACTGCATTGTGTTATATCGCACCTATCGTGTGCCATAAGTGCTGATTAACAGTGCTCAAATACGAGCGAGTAGCAGACGCGTTTTGTTTCTGTTCTTGTTTATTTTTATTTGATTTTCTCCTCACTGTTTGATCCCGCCTTTCATAACAGTAGGCGTTTACCGTGATGCGTAGGTTTGTTCTGATTTCTTCAATTGCAGTACATGCGCTCTCAGTTTCACAGTGCTTCTCTTCGGTTCAATTCCAATGCAAGCAGCGTTGTTTTGCTGTCGTTGTTTATTGAAGAAATGCATGCGGAGGTGGGAAGTGCCGTTCGCGCCCATAACCTTAGCCGCGCGCACCCTGCCGTGGACGCTGCTCTAGACACACAGCATTTCTCTGTTGCTCGCAGATTGCATCCACGTGCAGCTGTACCGCGACAGCAAGGAGCGCTGCAAGCAGGGTCCGACCAAGGCGTCGCTGTCGCTGGCGGGCTGTCTGGGCCTCGAGTCCGGATTCACGCTCGACAAAGAGAGCCACACAATGGCGCTCATCTGCCCCGACCTTGTGCTCTCGCTGGCCTTCGATTCCAGGGAGCTACTTATCCAGTGGCAAGTCAAGATACGCGCCAATGTTGCAGAAGGTAAGCGAAACCTGCTTCGCGGTCATTCGCGGCATGGCGTGCCACGCAGGACCAGTTGCTCGCTTTCTTGCTGTGTTTTTTATCTGTTTATACGTACACGCCGGAGATGTTCACATCATGGACAATTTCGCCAGCTTCATTTCCTTGAGGTACACAGTATACACATCAGTGTGCAAGTATAGGTGCGGCGATATGGCTTTCACGCTGCAGTTACTGAGTTGCCAGAATACCACTTTATTTGAACGTTACACTCGCCCCTTTGGGCGAACGGATTCACGTATACTACACGTTCACGTATACTACGCGTCTGACATGCACACTGCACAGCATAACTTGCATAAACAGCAATAACATTTTCATATAAACCACGCCTGATAAGTCTTTCCGAGATATTGTGCTCTAAAGAGCACCTTACGGCGCTTTTGGTGCTCTTGTTGACCGTGGTTCCATGGTTACGTCGAGAGACAGCAGGTTTCTGTACGGGGAACGTGATTTGCCACGTATTTTTTGCTTCGTTAGTGGTGGGATTTAAACAACTGTAGGAGGAGAGGTACGGTACCTTACTCTTATTGTGCGCACTAGACTGGCGCAATCTAGGCCGCTACGTGTTCTATACAGCAGACTATACATGTATAAACATGTTTGCGCAGCTTAGACGCTCTTTCTGCATTCCTCGTTCGACATAGCGGCTAACTGTTATGGTAATATTCCAATATATGTTTCTGTCTATTGATAACATAATCTAATCGATCTCTTCGTTTACACTTCCGTTAATTCCAATGTACAAATTAAGCTTAATTTGCTTATGTCTGTTACTTTTTCAACGAATCCCCACGGCGCGCCTCTCTCGTTATCCACATGATATGGGATGAAGCAAAAAATGAGTAGATGCATAAGGGAGTGTGGCTGTAGGGTAAGCACAGCTAGTTCGGCCTATTTGATTCCAAGACGCTGCCGTTGACGTTTTATCATTTCTCCACGCAGTGCAACAGTTTCTGGTGCAGATCTGGCACGCGCCGGGCCGCGCGAAGCTGGCGAGCGGCCCGGCGCGACTGCACTTACAAGACCACCTGTTCTGCATGACATCAGGAGTACCGCCTCGCCTGTTGGGAAGCTGGCCCCTGAAAGAACTGCGCCGCTTCGGACTGGTCGACGGAAAATTCTGCTTCGAGGGAGGTTCTAAATGCGGCAAGGGTGCGCTGGCCTTCCTTTCCTGCACCAAAGACTACGCATGATTTTCTCCTGTCAAAGTAGGCCGCTTGTTGACGAACACGTTGCTGTAATGTAAATCAAAAAAGCTAAATGGTGGAGACTGGTTCGGGCCCTACGTGAATAAGAAGTGCACGAAAGCAAGTTCACCTGTCGAAACGTTGGCACCGGTCTAAAGCAACATGCTCTAATACCTCATAAAATCGTCATAAATTACTGATAACCTAATCAAACATGAGTTATTCCCGTAGTCGTTACAGGTGGCTTTCTTAGCTTTTCTAATGAGTCAACAAAAGGCGCCTTCTCTAAGACAACCATTCCAGTGAGACCACGTGCTTTCACGGAATTAGAATGAAAAAAATTACACTATCTTCCGGTAGGGGAACCCTGAGTAGTATGCGAATCAGCCATGGGGTCGACTCAAGGTAGTTTTATCAGCTGTATGAACTTGGACATGCAACAGCACCAGCAACGCGCAGAACTGTTGTCGACGCCGTCGGCGTTTTGCCCGCGTTCGCACCGAACGCGCGCGGCGTTGGTGACTGTTGCCGGTGCCTCTGGGGCGCCTACCGTCGCGCCTCTAACCTAAGCTCCTTCGCATTATCGCGCGCAGAGCCGCAGGTGTTGCCATTCGTTGCGCAATCCGGAGAGGAGAGGAGCGTCGGAGAGGAGGAATGCCGAGAGGAGAGGAGATGAGACAAGGAGAGGAGCGGAGGGGGAGGAGGATGCGCATGAATGCCGGAGAGGAGATGAGATAAGGAGAGGACAGGAGGGGGAGGAGGATGCGCATGCACAGTAGGGGTGTGGACGCACGGCGGTTGGATGGATGGAGGGACGGAGGGAGTGACATAGCCCGAGCATAAGATGCTTCGAATCTAAAACAGCATTGCATTTCGTTATGCTATGTGCTGACGGGCTAGTTGTTTGGGCACAATTACGTATGTTATACAGTGCGTGCGAAGAATAAGTAACAACGTCCTGTGTCCTTGTCCTTCGTCCGTTGTTCGAACGCGCTATCTAACTTACGTAATCGTTGCATAACAGATCCTGAGTTTAAACCAAGTTACATTGTGGCATCATAGCAGTACTGGATGATGAGGGTACGAATAGCATGGTGACCACAAATCTGCAGTTCATGCTCGGGAGCTCCTTCCATTCACCTTACAGCCTTTATTTGCCACTGCCGTAGTGACTTACGAGCAGCGCCGGGACGTGTCGTGACTCGCTGATGTGTTGTGCAGGCGAAGGGCTGCATGTGCTCCACACCAACCAGGCTGAAGAACTGGCCGAGGCCTTCGAAGCGGCATCCCGGGGGAAGCTGTCCGCGCGCAGGAAGCTCCCCTGCAAGGCTTCAGGTCGGTCTGCTGTTCTTCGCTGCTGCTTCCGGCGACTTCCTGCCGGCGGCGGCGGCGACGCGGCAGCGTTTATTTCTGTTCTTTGCGACGGAGCTCATGACTTAGATGCAATGTCTGCGCAAGAGCAAGCATCAAATAACTTTCTGTTGTTTCTACGGCACGACGAGACTTAGAAAACGAGAACTACGAGGTACATACTTATCACAGGCCTCTGAAAGCAGGTTTACGCAAATTTTCCCCAATGTCTCGTTGTGATCCTCGCGACAAACAAACAAACAAATAAATTGTCTTACTTTTTGCATACGTTGCAAAGTAACTCGACCTTTTTTTCGAAAGACAAATCTATAGAGCATTGTGTCTGGAAGTGTAAATTATTATGTAATCTGCGATACTGGCCATCATGGGGGAAAAGCATTATTTGGCAGCCGACTGCCTCTCGAACGCCCGAAAACCATTTTTTTTTTTCTTTCTTTCTAAACTTACGATCTACGATCTCCAACGTGTGTCGTAACACTGGCAACCAAGGCCAATATAGAGAAAACTGCTAGTAGGTTTAAACACTATCTTGAAGCGTGTGAGCCCTCTTTCTGCTTTGCTTCCGCTTTCTGGACTCTTTCAAGCTGCGGCACAAGCTCAGTGCGAGCGCTCGTTTCGCGTTGCATCAGTGAAATTGATTTCTCTCCACTCGGCGTTTCCGAGCGGGGTATACTGAGCGAGCTGGTCTTGCCGTGCAGCCATGGAGACGCCGTCGCGGATGTCGCTGCAGCCTCGTTCGCGGGCCCAGGAGTCGAGCCAGTGCAGCAGCAGCGAGTCCCGCAGGCCGCTGCTCAGCTCGGGCTGCTCGGACGTGGGCTCCTGCGATGCCTGCTTCGAGATAGTGCGCTTCGCCGGCGACGCACCCACGCCCGATGACTTCTTCCGCTCGAGGACTTTCTGCAAGGTCCACTACAGGTGCGCTGCTCATTCGGGCACGCTTCCTTCCTCCTCTGTTGCGCTCGCGTTTAGTGTCCCGATTTTATTTTATTTCATTGCATTGCCGGCTGGCAGGAAGCTTTGATGCTAAGTTCCCTCTTCCCGAATTTGCTTATTTTGCAGAAGGGCAACGACCGAGTGATCTTGATAAATAAGTGGCCCTGATGCGCACTCAACAGGTAATCAGGGGCGTACGTATCTGCCTGGAACCGTTGCAAAAATGGCAGAAAACGCGTACAGGAGAGATTACTACTACTACTACTAATAATAATAACAATAACAATAATAATAATAATAATAATAATAATAATAATAATAATAATAATAATAATAATAATAATAATAATTGCCCGGTAGGGAGAAGGGCACTGCTACAAGTAATGTCATATATTAATTCATACACTAACATTTAAAAAACAACGAGATAGGTCAACAAAAGGGGGGGGGGGGGGGGGGAGAGTTTCATGTCAGTACCGCACGATCAATTTTAGAGTAAGCACACTTTGTTGTTGTTGTTGCTGCTGTTGTGTGTGCGTGTGCGCGTGTGCGTGTGTGTGTGCGTGTGCGTGTGTGTGCGCGTGTGCGTGTGTGTGCGCGTGTGTGTGCGCGCGTGTGCGCGTGTGTGCGTGCGTGTGCGCGTGCGCGCGTGCGCGCGTGCGCGTGTGTGTGCGTGTGCGTGCGTGTGCGCGTGCGAATACAGGGCATTTGTCTTTATTCCTTTCTGCATTTTATTATCTCTTGACTATTTAGTAGTTTAGCAAAATTCAGGTTGGTATAGAAACAACGTGCGTGGTTAATATGCGTGAAGTTTTGGCTACGCTCTTGATCCGCATTCAGGAAAAACATTTTTACGCTAGAACTGCTTGTAAAAGCAGGCGTCCGCCAATGGTGGCCGGCCAATTCATAAAATTATATTCTAGGGTTATGATACGATATGATTATGATATAATTATGAGGCACGCCGTATGGGGGGGGGGGGGGGGCGCCTCCAGATAAATTTTGACCACCTGGGTTTCTTTAACGTGCATCCAATGCATGGCACACGGGCGTTTTCGTATTTCGCCCCCATCGAAATGCGGCCACAGCGGTCAAGGTGGCCGGCCAATGGTAAGCGGCACATACGAACGCAAATCTTCGTGAATTCTATCCCTTGTACGTTCACGCATGTCGGCTTCCCGTAATTGCAAATATCTACGCACCATGCAAAAGTATATTACCTTGCACTGCAAACACGAGAGGGGAAAGGGAACCGAAGCTACTCAATATGCTGCACAAACGGAGAATTAATCGCTTGGCTGTGCGTACCGCAGGTGGCCTTCGTGCGTGTCACAGGGCGGCCCCGCACCCAGCGTGTCTTCCAGTGACGCTGAGAGCGCAGACACCGTGTCATTGACCATCAGCGACATTCAAGAACCCCTGGGTACGAAAGAGGCCTCTGACAACCAAGTCAGCAGCCCTCTGCCCGTCTCTGGCAGCGCACCAGCAGTATGGTAAGAAGTCATAATCGTGGCTAGCCGCGTTCTCCACCTTGACCCAAGTCCTGCGCGTTCCTTCAGGCCATTCCCACGGTCGACGGGCACCATCACGGTGAAAACTCGTGACTGTTAATATGCATACTTTATCGTTATTGCGCATGACAACACAAAGTAGGAGCGCTCGGAAAGCGTCTCGTACGCTTGTGGCCGCACACTTTGCTAGTTTGCCTCAACATCGTAGGTTCATAAGCGCAATAGGCGAGAGTTTGCACATTAACAGCACAATAGGTGCCCACAACTTTTATCTGCAGTTGTCTACAGCCCGCTGTAATATAATACATCTGCACGTTCGTGCGCTCCATGCATTGGTAACGTTTTTTTCACACTAAGGAACCGCTTATAACCTGTTTTATGGCAGCTTGTTTCCATTTGCAAAACTTTTCATCGAACGTGCATGTTGTTAGCACTTGATTCTTTCTGTTTCCGAGTACTGCGTTGCCTACAGTAACATATTCTAAGAAACACGCCGTCATATTGTCACAGCCTTATTTGTTCGCTCTGCCCGGGTTAACGCGATATGACCATGGTATTTCATAGATGTGGAAAATAAGCTAAATTTTGCCCTGGGAAATTGTGAAAGGCCACCTGCTATAATTCTGCAGGGTATAGCTGCATGTGTCATTTTGCTTTTGCCTGATATATCTGCGTTGATCCTGAAATCCTGCCTTCTCCTCGCCCTTTCCCTGCTTTGTCAATAATGCGTCCAAATCTTCACATCAGACGCGCGCGCTGTCATGTGTGCAAAACATAAAACACACCGTGTTGCTTGTTGCGATATATATATATATATATATATATATATATATATATATATATATGTACTGAGACCTGTGATTTTATTCGAGTCTGTTCAGGTGTGACGTCCTATTCTTTACTAGCTGTGAAATAATGGAAGTTTGACCGCTTAAACGGCTGCACCTATTCGGAAATCTTCGCCAAGAAAAAAAAAGGAAATAATCAAATTACAAAGCGCTCTAGACGTTAGCCGATAACCAAGTAACAAAGCACAATATCACATGTACTACATGTGAGACTCCATGAGCGTGCCTTTTCCTGCAGGACATACACCCACTGCGGAAAATGCGGGCGTCACTATTGCGCCCGTTGTAGCTTTCCCAGCCAGAGTGGCAGATCACCGGACGGCAGCCGATGGTTCGCTCCGCAGTGGACAGCGGACCTCAAGACGCACCAACAGCAGGCATGGGTACGCATTATAGTGGTCGTTCATGGAGGCCATGTGAATGTCGGTGCTGCATGATTCGTTTTATGATATCTTTTATTTTATGATAAAAAGTTTATGTTATCTTTTATTTTATGATATCGAAACGGATCGTATACGCTAGAACGGTTCCAAAGACCATGGCGCAAGCCAGTCAGGATAGCTGTCATAATGTTAGCCGAGGCGGCCCCGAAACGGCGTACAGTGTTTACAAAAGATAGGTTTCGTGCATTTTCTCCAGGCGCCGAAGTCAGGAAGCATTTCACAGGGCGTGATACGTGGATTCTTCACAAAGAATCCACGTTGTAAGCATCATGAGATCAAGCATGATAACACCAAACTTTTCTCAATGAGAATTAGTTACCTGCGGTAACCAGCGCGCCTTCGGTCCGAGTCGTGTTGATGGCAGGCAGATAAAATGAAAAAGAAATTTGTTGCTACCTCGCCTGCGCCGCCAAAACATTCCATGGCAAAATTAAACTTGAACAACGTATGACTTAATTTCGGTAAGGCAAGAAATTAAGTAAATCAGAAGGAACAAAGATTATAGTGGTTAGGTTTTAAAAAGAAAGGTGAATAGGAAATGGTGTTGAGGGATAAAATATAATTTTAGTAAAGGGAAAAACAAGAAAGATGAACGAGTAGTCAGTCAAGAAAAGCGTCGCGTAAACCCTGACTCCTCCGCCAGACGACCGGCGCAGGCGTGCACGGAAGGTCTCCAGGCATCACAGACTCCGGAAGCCGACCAGCCAGTGGTGTGGCGTCTCAAATGAGCGGCGGCCGCGGTGGCAAACCCTCAGACCGCGCCTCGCTCTGCTCCCAGAGCAGTGGCACCAGCAGTGCCAGTACCAGCGGCGCCAGCACTAGCTCGTCCGAGTACAACGTGCCGCGGAGCTTCCTGGAGTCTCTGTACGACCAGCCTCGAAGCATCATCCACACGGACGCCGAACTGTTCAGAGTAAGCTGGAACTTAATTTTTTTTTCTCGACAGCGGCCGGAAACTCTGCAGCGTTCTCGGTAATCCTAACGGGCTGTCTCGTCATATAGCGACTTCAGTCGCAGATTTGATACTGGACCCTACTTTGATGGGCGCGCAATGCAAAACTTCCCATGTCAATGTAATCCTGTGCATGGTAAAGAATCCAGGTGGTAATAATAAGTACACTATGGCTTCCGTCATGTCCCAAGTCCCTAACGCCGAACAAGTATACAACTATTTCAGTTTCCCAGTGGTCGCATCGACGTGATATGGTGTCGCTATCAGGAGTGAAGGGTTGCCGTAACGAGCAAGGTTTTCTAGTAAAACGAAATGCCCCTGTCTCACTTATTGACTGGGCTCAAACTATCCCGCTCACTGTCTCACATGCAGTGTAAGAAGTTATGAAGTCGATACGAGTTACAGCCTCATAAAGGTACCTGCTGGCAATGTTTCCGTGGTCCAGTGCCGTATGCCGGAAACATTCTTGATGCTTAGTTGACTTGTCTCGCAGAACTATCCGGGCGTCCGTCCGTCCTCCGGAGCGACGCCGTCTCCGGTGGTGGACTCCATGTTGCCGGGAGTCCATGGCTTCGGCGCGGCGGCTTGCATCTGCAGCGCCCGTGGCACACAGCCGTGTGCCGAAACCCCTCTGGCGCGCTCCGGTTCCAGTGACTCCCCGCTTGCGTCGCCCAAACGTTCTACGCCGCAGCCGAGGCCTCCCTGCACGTGCAACGTACGACTGCAGTACCCGAACTACGACGTCCCACGAGCAGCACTGGCTAATCTCTACCTGAAGGTAAGAATATAGTGTGCTTACTCGACAACCACACAGTTCGATCTTTGAAGTTTCGAAATTGCAGAATTCCCGGGCATACCTTTTTGCAGTATTTCTTTATCTGTGCGATATTGCCTCCAGTGCGAGCGTTTGTCGGTTGGAAGTGAGTTTTCGAAGCGAAACCCCGGACTCTAAAGTTGTAACATGCGATATGCTGCGCAGATGGTACAGTAACCATCTGCGCCATATGCTAATAGAAAAAAAAATGTGGTTGATCCCTCTTATATAGGAATCGGTATAGAACACGAAAGTGAAACGTGTCTTCACAGAAGTAGTGTAATGT
This sequence comes from Dermacentor silvarum, assembly GCF_013339745.2. Lineage (NCBI taxonomy): Eukaryota > Metazoa > Arthropoda > Arachnida > Ixodida > Ixodidae > Dermacentor > Dermacentor silvarum. The sequence goes on from NC_051154.1 coordinate 113,346,899, forward strand.
TTATTGCACATTGATATATAATGTCTATTGGTGTTTTGTGGCTAAAGCGCCCTTAGGCGTTGATGCACCCACGCTGACGCCTGGTGGCACGTCTCCTCCATCACGACTACCAACGTCGATGACCATGAGCAACCGTCGTGCATATGGAAGCTGCACTACGCTGCACACGCTAGCACAACGCGAAAGACGAAGCACGTAACTGACACACTAATACAACGCGCAAGACAAAGCACGTAACTGAATCGTCACCGAGTCAAATCAGCGCGTACAGCGCGTCGTAATTGCAGCCTCCGCGATCAACTTCAGAAACATTTTCAGAGCTAATTGCGGAGGCCACGCTCCGCTGTGCTGAGTACGGTGAACGCCACCTAGGTGGCGTTGGTAGTGCTTCTTGATGCCAGCGTCCCTTCGAATGCTGGCATCGAGGCGACGTAGTGCTGAGACCACCGAAGCGTTCACTGTCGGTGCGCGTTAGTGTCATAATGCAGTACTTCTATTTTCTGCTCGTAGGCGGCGGCACCGCCCCGAGCAAGAGCGCGGGTACACGGAGGAGTGTTAGATATATAAGGCGCGTCTGTGTAGCTCTCTGCAAATGCGTTTGTGGCGCAATGGGTTAAACGCTCGGCGATCTATCGTCGCGGACCGAGAGGTCGTGGGTTCGATTTCCAAATTTTGCATGTTTGTGGAACTTTTTCTTCTGGTTTCTTTCTTTGTATTATGTTCTATGACGTATTTCCATGACGTATTTCCGTGACGGAAATACGTCATGGAAACGTCCGTGACGGAAATACGTCAGTGAAGTCTTGGTGGACCCCGGCATAAAACACTTTCGTGTTAAAATACTGATTAGCCCTATTTCTTTCTACGACATCGTCAAATGCTGTCAGCGGCAGTTCCAGCTTGATTTGAATGTTTGGAAATGGCATTAATGTTTTGTTATTCATTGTTATGCAACCATTGAACATCACAAAAGTGTGCAAATATCGTTTACACCACATTCTAATGTGACGCTTTATGTTGTCCCGTTCTCAATTTAACTCTACAATTCGACGTTTGGTATGTTCAAAGGTTTGCCTAGAGTATGCTTTATTATGGCCATTGGAGTCTGCACGGCGAAAGAGTATATCATGCCAGGCGTGGCCGTCTACTGGATGCCCCAAATTTCCGCCGCTTTAGACAAAGATTTTACTTCGTAAGTGATCTTTGCTATTCGCTGGTTGCCTTCGTTAATAATATGTGTTCTTCCTTCTTTCCTTCCTTCCAACACCACAATCGGGTGGTAAATGCCTTAATGAAAAATTCTAGAATAAGAACTTTATTTGTGAATACAGGGACAGGATGGTACCTATGGTATTTCTATGTGTCCTGTTATTTGCTTTGGTCACCAGTATCGTCGTTCAGCATTCGATCTGTCTCTCTCACTATCTCCCCGCTTGAGGCAAACACGTTCATTTTAACGCGATGTCGTTAAGGGCCCCGTGTCGCAGAAAATCTGGCGCCGGCGTAGGCATCGGCCTTCGCGGTGGAGAAATTCACCCCGAACCACCCCGACGATACAGGCCCTGGAGCCTCTAACGCCTGTGGAGCAAGGCGTTAGTATTGAATTTCTTAAAGTAAAATTTGTCAGAAAATTGTAAAGTACGACTTAACCACAACCTACATACATGATAGCGTCGGATTGTAATTGGAATGTACGAGAAAACATAATTCTGTTACGAGGAAACTCAAACACAAACCCCTTTTCCAGCATTTCTACCATAACAACAGCGGCGCGCTCGGGTATGTTACTTGCGAAAGCCCCATCCAGATGGCGCTTGCCTCCACGGCAGCGTAGGGAGCCTACATGCAACGCTGTTTTAGGGTGGTGTTAACACCAAAATTTCGACCACTATTTACCGCCAAATTTGGTGGGTATAGCCATTTTGGTCCCCAGTCTCGCTAGAAGTCGTGGCGCATTCTTGCTTTTTTTTTATGTCACGCTCTGATGTACCCATGCTTGCACGCGATCAATTACATTTCTTTAATTTAGTTTTGCACCAATGCGCAAATGAAACTTGCATGTATCTTTAATATACTATTTGGCGTTTCCTTTTATTTTAACACATCAAACTTATTTTCTATTGCATGTCGTTCAACACATATAAAGCAAGAATTTATAAGGCACGATGGCGTGCTTGTGGTACTATTATCTCACACCAAGAATGTGAACTGCATTAAGCATTGTCATTGCCTTCCACTTGTAATGGTGTTTTTCGAAGTTTGCTGTAATAAAGACTGTGCTTACTAGTAAGCCTGTTTAACTAAAACGTAGACGTGTCGTGTATTGCGCTCAGACACGCTATATGTCTCTGGCTGCTGAGGCCAAAGTTTATTAAAAGAAGTTAATTAGTTTCACATCACCAATGGTTGCGGGAAGCGTGGTCTGTCGGCTGGTCTTTCGCCATTTTGGTCCCCACATTTAACCCGCCAATTTAGCTGGCGGCGGCGAATACCCTTACAAAGGTGGTCACCACCCTAAAACAGCGTTGCATGTAGGCTCCCTATGGCAGCGTAAAACGGTTGCGGCGCGCAAAGGCGAAAGTGAAGAAAAAAAAGAAAGCTGCAGCTGCCGGGAAGCCTGACAAGCATTCAGGGATCTTTGAATACTAAAGCGTCCTCCAAATTTTGGACACGCGCGCCTTGGGGCAACAGCAAACAATTAATAAAATAATAAAAAAGGTCTTAGGGCCTTCACATTTTGATATAAAACAGCTTATATTGCCCCTGTAAAAATTTCTCCTCAGCAATGCATTTGTGTTTAAAAGTGAAGCCGAACTTTAAGGGGATCGGTGTAAGCTTGGTCTTTTTAAGTTGGCTTTCCCACGCTGTGGGTTGCAGTGAAGCCTACTTATAAAGAAATATGCGATGTGAACGGGGCCCGATAACGCTATCGCGTTCCACTCTTAAAGGCGAAGCTTAAGCGTCCTCCAATTTTTATTCTCCCTTACAGTCAGCCAAGCCACTGCGGAGCGCTACAAATGTGATTTACAAAAACACACGATCCGAAAAACCGCGTTTTTCGAAGACAACGGCGAGTTATTAAGTGATGTAAATCTGACAACAGCCGGCTATCCCACAGACAAATAAACACAAGGGGCTATGAAATATGAAAAGAAAAGAAGAGTAACTGTACATATAAACAAGGGTGGAATAAAAACAAAACCAAAAAATGAATCATTTTTTCGCTGAGTCATTGTAATTTTTGGTGAGTCATGGTGATGACTGACTTCTACCACCATCCTTTAGCGTTTCCTTCACTTAGTACCCTCATCCGAACCCATTTCAGTTGTTTTTTGTGTTAATCTTTCTTCGCTGAGTCATTGTCATTTTTGGTGAGTCATGCTCATGACTATGACCTCTACCATCATTCTTTAGGGCGCGTTCACACTGAGACATTCGGCGTCTGGAGCGGCGCGGAACCCAGTTCGGCAGCGGCAAGATCCGCCGGAATAGCGCTTTCCGCGCCGATCGGTCCTGGACCGATTTTTGCGGCAGCTGCCGCCGAATTCCCAGAAGTCAGAAATTCGAAAGATGGCGGCCAAGTCCGACGCGCTCGTCATGCCGCAGTCTTCACGGCTCGTCGCGACATCGGAAATGCTCATCGAATTGGTGCGTAACCACCCCATCCTTTTCGACAAGCGCCAAGTGAAGCTCAAGGACAACGTAACCTGACAAAGTGGCGTGACCCAGCTTCTCGCGCTCTTGCAGCGCAAGACGAACCCACTACCGCCGCTGGCGTCGTTTCTTCGGTGAATGCTTCTTCTACGCGTCGTGCATCGCCAGAACAATGCTTGCCAGCAGGCTTAGCGTCATCGTCGTTGCAAGCAGTGATGAAGAGGCGCAAAATAAAAAACATGCGAACTCTAGACGAGAGGAGATAACTGCGTAGTTTCGATGGAGTGTATAGAAAGGCGGAGTGGGTCCAGCGAACGCCTTAGCAAGCGCCGATGGAAGCGCCCATATAGGCTGAGGCGAGCTCACGGGCTGAGTAGCTGTCGTCTGCTCGACGCACCGTCATTGTTGGGTCGTTTGCGTCGTTTCCGTCGCGCTTTCTCCATTTTGTTGACTACATTTTGTTGACAAAATCACTGTATCCACCACCGAGTATCAAAACTAGATGCAGCAGAGTGAAACGCCTGTCAAAGCTCCATGCTGCTGCGGTAGGTTCTGCGACGCCACAAACGTCTGGCCGACATTCCGGCGGCGCGGTAGGCAAGCAGTATGAACGACGCGAATTTCGGCGGCAGTTGAATTCCGTTCGCTGTAGACGCCGGATTCCCCAGTGTGAACGTGCCCTTAGTGTTTCCTTCGCTTAGTACCCACGTCCGAACCCATTTCAGTGGTTTTTGAGTGTTAATCTTCTTTCGCTGCGTCATTATAATTTTAGGCGGCTGTTTTATGACCTACATGACACGCATGTCATGACATTCATGTCATGACCTATCATTTATGTTCGTCATATACTCTTGCCATACTATGCCAATTTCGGTACCTACCAAGTTAACGAAACGACCATGAGAGCACCAAGACGTAGGCAGCTTTTTCATGACCTAAATGATGGGCGTCATGACATTCATTAGGTAGGTAATAACATTCATGACTGATAGGTCGTGAAATTCATGTCATGACCTATCATTTATGTTCGTCATACACTCTTGTCATACTGTGCCAATTTTGGTACTTACCAAGTTAACGAAATTGGGTACCGGTCCGGGACAGTGGCCTTGGTAAACTCGGCAGTATTGCAGTTCCACTCAACGTGAAAGCTGGGGAAGTGCGAAGCAGTGATTCGCCGGTGTTACCCTTGTGTTTTCCTTGTGTTTGTCTTGTTTTATTCTGTGTTTATATTGTGTTTATCAATACATCATCCGTTTTGACACCTGTGCTAAGGCACAACTGGTGGGAAACCGCCCCGGGGCATATGGCGCCAAACCAACACGCACATGGAGCCAAAGCCTTTGCTGCGCGTGACCACGACGACATGAGATCACATTACAAGATTTTCACGATTTTCATGATATTCTGCTAATTAATGCGCTTAATGCTTCATTATTCCTATTTTTTACATTATTCTGAATCATGCCAGTTTATTTTGAACTGGTTTTGATCAATTCTGCACTTGTTTTGACCCTGTTTTTGGGCGTGACCACAGCATTACACGCCGACAGCCCGGGCCCCTGAAGTGCTTCGCACTTAAAAGGACCGAAGACGAGTACTTCACGCGTAGCGTCCCGCTTCGGGTTGAAAGCGAGCATCCATACACGACGCACATTAGGAGTTCGCGGCGAAGTGGTATGGCTGTTTGTCGTTCCGGAGGCTCCAGCTAGCGGCACATCTCAGCACTACGCTCCGGATCGATCAGCGGGATGTTTGAATTCCAGCAAGCCGCATTTCGCGGTTGCTTCGCGATACACAAATTACATTTATTCACGCATCAGAAAGCTTACCTGCCTAACTTATCTCACAGCTACTGGGGGTCTTACGGTCTAATTTTGCAGTCGTGCTCGCTCCATATATTCGTAGTGGGCCCGTTTGTTTAGCAGGCGGTTCATGGCCGCTAGGGTACATAAATTACCCCCCTATACTTTTGGCGCCCGAGACTGCCCTGCGCCGCTCAACCCCGCTGCACCAACACTACCTAGATTGGTTCAATAACATAATTCACGGGAGATGCGCGTTCGACGACTGGGTAGGGGCCTTCATACTTCGGGAGTAGTTTCGATGAGAGGTCAGGGGCGGTGAACGGGACAGAGAGCCACACAAGCGCGCCAGGAAGCAAGGTGACCGCGGAAGTGGAGTCGCCGCGAGTGCGCTTCTGGCGCTCTTGGTCGTTGGAAATAAAGGCACGTGTGAGGTCGCGGCATTCTTCAGCATGCCTTGCTGCGGCAGAAATAGGCGAGCCCTCGGATGCACCCGGCCGGTAAGGTAAAATTGTGTCGATGGTATGCGACGGATGCCGACCGTACAGTAAGAAAAAGGGCGAAAAGAAAGTGGTGCTCTGAGTAGCGGTGTTGTACGCGTAGGTGACGAAGGGCAGAATGGCGTCGCAGTTCGTGTGGTCGGAGGCGACTTACATTGGAAGCATGTCGCCGAGCGTGCGGTTGAAGCGTTCTGTGAGGCCATTGGTTTGGGGGTGGTACGCCGTAGTTGTGCGATGAATAACGTGGCACTCTTTAAGAATGGCTTCAACCACTTCCGACAGGAAGACACGTCCGCGATCACTGAGCAATTCCTGGGGTGGACCATGCCGCAGGTTGAATCGGCGAAGCAGGAATGAGGCAACATCGCGTGCTGTAGCTGCTGGGAGAGCGGCGGTTTCGGCGTATCGTGTGAGGTGATCTACTGCTACAATGGCCCAGCGGTTACCAGCCGACGTCAAGGGAAGTGGCCCATACAAATCAATTCCAACGCGCCCGAACGGCCGGGTAGGGCAGGGTAGAGGCTGCAGACCAGCTGGCGAGAGCTGGGGTGAAGATTTCCGGCGCTGGCAGTCGGGGCAGGAGCGAACGAACTGTTGAACGTACTTTTACATTCCTCGCCAGTAGTAGCGCTGTCGAAGGCGCTGGTAGGTTTTTGAAAACTCCCGAGTGTGCGCACTGTGGATCGGCGTGAAAGGATGCGCAGATTTCTGAGCGCGGACTGCGAGGAACTACTAACAACCACTGGCGGCCGTCTGCGGTGTAACTGCGTCGGTGAAACAGGTTGTCGCGAACCGCGAAATGGCGAGCCTGACCACGCAACGTGCGAGTGGTTGACTGTGGTGATGGGTCAGCAAGCAAGTCTATAATCGAGGCAATCCACGGGTCCTTGCGCTGCTCGGAAGCGATAGTCTCAAGGTCGATTGAAGAAACAGCGAGCTGGGATAGTGAGCAGCAGGTATTGTCGTCAGGCAAGGGAGAGCGTGATAGGGCGTCGGCGTCAGTATGTTGGCGTCCGTTGCGGAAGAGCACGCGTATATCGTAGTCCTACAGGCGAAGTGCCCAGCGGGCAAGACGACCTGAAGGTTCCTTCAACGATGACAGCCAACATAGTGCATGGTGGTCTGTGACGACATGAAATGGGCGGCCATACAAATAAGGCCGAAACTTAGTAAGAGCCCAGATGATCGCCAGACATTCTTTTTCCGTGACAGTGTAATTGGTCTCGGCTTTCGTAAGGGTGCGACTGGCATAGGCCACGACATATTCAGGAAAGCCAGGTTTGTGCAGCGCAAGGACAGCGCCGAGGCCAATACCGTTGGCATCTGTGTATACCTCTGTAGGGGCCGTCGGGTCGTAGTGGCGCAAAATTGGGGGAGTCGTCAGCAAACGACGGAGATGTGCAAACGCTTCCTCGCACTCTGACGACCACGAATGAAGGGGTCCGTTGCTTCCAAGGAGCTTCGTCAGAGATGATATGATGGCGGCGAAATTTCGAATGAAGCGTCGGAAGTAGGAACACAAACCTACGAAACTTCGCAGTTCTTTGATGAACGTAGGTTTAGGGAATTCGGCGACGGCACGAAGCTTGGCTGGATCGGGGAGGATTCTATCCTTGGAAAGGACGTAACCCATTATCGTCAGCTGCCGCGCTGCAAATCGGCACTTTAAATTTAGTTGTAGGCCGGCGTTTCTCAAACACGTCAAAACACGCCGGAGGCGTTGAAGGCACGTGGAGAAGTCCGGAGCAAAAACAACGACGTCATCAAGGTAGCACAAGCACGTGTGCCATTTCAAGCCGCGCAGAACGGTATCCATCATGCGCTCAGAAGTTGCTGGCGCATTACAAAGTCCAAACGGCATGGCGTTAAATTCGTATAAGCCGTCGGGCGCGACAAAGGCTGTCTTCGGTCAATCGTCATCTGCCATAGGTACTTGCTAATACCCTGAGCGCAGATCGAGATGAAAAAAATTCTGCTCCTTGTAGGCTGTCAATAGCGTCGTCGATTCGCGAAAGCGGGTAAACGTCCTTACGAGTGACCTTGTTGAGGCGCCGATAGTCCACACAGAACCGCACAGAACCGTCTTTCTTCGTAACAAGGACGACGGGAGATGCCCATGGACTTTGGGAAGGTCGGATCACTTCGCGGCGGAGCATATCGGCCACTTGTTCATTAATCACGCGACGTTCTGTAGCCGATACACGATATGGGCGTTGCCGCAATGGTGATTGGGAGCCAGTATTGATGTAGTGCGTAACAGTTGACGCCTGGCCCAGGAAAGGTTGCCCGACGTCGAAAGAACTTCGAAATTCTCGTAAGATGCAAAGAAGCTGTGATCGCTGGCCAGATGTAAGGTCATCGGCAATAGAAGAATTGAACACATCTATGGGAAATGGGTCAGCCGTAGAAATCGAGCCGAGCGTACTGTAACGGGCACAGTATGTGTCTTCGGGAATGTCCGTAATTTGTACGTCTTCGATAGCTTCGGCACTGCCCAGACATTCTCCTCGGAGTAGCAGCACAGGGTACGGGAACGGGTTACAAATAAATATAGCACTAGAGCCATGTGTGATGTTCACAGTCGCAAAAAGTAGCAGTAGACCTTTTCGAGTGGAAAAGCGGCCAGACGGAGAAAGTAGTGCGACGGCGTCGGAGAGGCTGCTGCAGTACATAGAGACAATCACTGACGAGTTGAGAGGAACGGTGGTGTCGTGTCTGACGAGCAGTTTGTTCGGAAGAGAAGCATTGACGGCGAGCGTCAAATCTGAGAGCGGCGACAGTTCTAGTTCGGCCCGTGCGCAATGAATGACGGAATTGTGGCGGGAGAGAAAATCCCAGCCGATGATAACGTCATGGGAGCACGACGAAATTACAATAAATTCGATGGCCTATACAACGTCCTCAATGACAACACGAGCTGTGCACGCTGCTATCGGGTGAATACGCTGTGCGCCGGCTGTGCGGAGGGACAGTCCAGTAAGGGGCGTCGTGACTTTCCGAATCAAGCGACAAAGTTTCGTGTATGGACCATAACTGATACGGCGGCTCCGGTGTCCACGAGTGCAGATGTGTGAACACCATCAACAAACACGTCTATCACATTCGTCATGCTACCCTGAGGACTTTCGCGTTTCGCCGGTGTCGTAGCCCTTGCCTCGTGAACTGCGACGATTAGTTTTCCTCTTCCTTACTGCAGGACGAGGCCGCATCGGTAATAGCGAGCGGCGGCGTGAAGAAGGTGAGCGGCGGGTATAGGGAGTTGGGCGGAACGTCAGTGATGATGCCGAAGGGGCGTCGTAATATGGTCGGGAAAAACCTATCATACGGCTTGGCGCTTATGTTGTAGCGCTAGGCGATTGCACGCGATTACAGTAGCGTGCGACGTGACCTGCGTAGCCGCACGCAAAACAGATAGGCCGGTTGTCAGATGTACGCCACAGATTCGCTGTGGTTGACCCCGTCCATGTAGGAGGACGCGTTGTGCAGGGCGGCTGGTGATATGGTTGCATGGCGGGCTGGGGTCGAGGCACAGTCAAAACGTCGGCGTAAGTGAGAGGCCCACCTTGAGGGAAAGGGTGGGGCCTAGCGACGACTTCCGCGTAGCTGAGTGGTGCAGCCGGAGGGATCTGTTGGGGCCTGGCGACGACTTCAGCGTAGCGGAGACGTGCGGCCGCCGGAACATGTTGATGGCGCTCAGGCAAAATCTCGTTGAGTTCGTGCGCGATAGCGCGGCGGAGCGGGGGCTCAAAACTTGACGTTGGCTCTTGTACCGGTGGCGGTTGTGTAAAGGCCATCAAGGAGAGCTGGCGTGCAATTTCCTCGCGCACAAAAGCCTTCATTTCTGCCATCAACGCTGACTTCTGCAAATAGCCGTCAAGCCAGCGAGGTGTTCGTCGCGCGATGTAGGGCGACGGGTCAATGACCGCTGCCGGCGTAGCTCCTCGTAACTTTGGCACAGTGTAATTATCTCTGCCACAGTGGGAGGATTTTTGGCAAGCCGCATGTTGAGGGCATCGTCGTGTATGCCTTTCTGAACATTCCTGATCTTATCAGACTCCGACATGGTCGCGTTGACTTTCTTGCATAAGTCCAGGATGTCTTCGATGTAAATTGTGAAGGATTCACGTACTTGCTGAGCTCGATCCCGCAAACGCTGTTCGGCGCGTAGCTTACGAACAGCAGGGCGACCAAAAACATCAACAAAAGACGTCTTGAAGTCTGACCACGTCGGAAAAACCGTTTCATGGTTGTTGTACCATAGGCTGGCCACACCCGCGAGGTAGAAGAGCACGTTGCTGAGCTTAGCTGCTTCGTCCCATTTATTGTGGGCGCTTACCCGCTCGTAGGTCGTAAGCCAATCCTCAACTTCGGTGTCATCCGCGCCTGTGAAGAAAGCAGGGTCCCTGTGGCGAGGCACACCAGAGCACGGTGCCGGTGCAGGGGGAGGCACTTGCTGGGAGGCTTCGTCAGGCCGACGGTACGGTGCGGGATCGAAGTTCCAGGTTGCAGGTTTTGAGGGCGCAGCATCTCCACCAATTGTAAAGGGTTTATTAGAGTTCGGAGCAGCGCAGCGGCGACAGTCAAAACGAGACACGGCTTTCAAGCACGAGCGCCGTTGCCGGGCAAAAGCACTGGACCCACTAGCGTATGGACCCACTAAAGCTGGACCCACTAGCGTCTCTCTACGCTACAAGAATGATTATCTAGATGAAAATGTCAAGAAACAGTGAAAAAAGGGAGTTGCAAGATATGTATCTGTATTCTTCCCTCAAGAGCAGACGTTTTAGGTTGGCTACGTAGTCTAACTGATTAACTAACACAGTGGAACTCAAACGAATTCGCAAATTTGCGTCCGCATTCCCTCGAGTCCTGCGTATCTCCGACTACCTGCAGGCCTGATACGGCAGGAATCCATGCTCATGTGTCATCTATGGCTCTATATGAAAATCGCCCGCAGGCTTCTGCTACCGTCTTTATTGCAAAACTAGCAATTAATTGTGGGGCTGTTGTAGTCTACCAGGTACTGTTAATAAAAATATCTACCTTTTTTGTGTGTGTTTCAGTATTCATATTTTATATTCGATATTATTAATCGCCCAGATTGGCTCAACCAATCTATGTTCAAAATGATTGAAATGGAGTAGCAGGAAGCAAAAGTTTCCGACCTAATTCCTACACCTCTTCCAGCATTTAGTCCTACCCACTTTGTTAGGATTCTTACTAGTATCTACACACTGTCTGCTCGGTTCCTTGCAAAGTTTCACTTCGATAGCCATTCTCCTCTGCCTGTGGCGATCGCTGAAATTCGCCCACAGACGAGACGCAGCAGTACCGAAGGTCTGAGGACGCAAACTATAGCGTGGATGAGTTCTTATATGGGGCTGGATATGGGGCTCCCGTATCATATACAAAAACAATACTTAAAGAGGCCCTGCAATGCCTTTTACGAAGGGTGTTGAATGTGTATTATATTAAAAGGCTTCTTCACGCGAACCATTTCTAGCAACAAGTTTTTGAGTGCGCCTTGTATTAACGGCGTTATCGGCTATCAAATTCTGCCGCCGCCACACCATTGCGGCATTCCCTCCTTTTTCATTGTTCCTGCGGCTGTGCGCCACGCCCACGTGGAACAATGAACTTTATTTCGCATCGCATGGTGCGTGGAGCACGACCACCATACTCCGCTTATCGTCGTGCCGAACTTTTGTATCGGCTTGACCTCGAGATCGTTCGGCGCGACCCTCAATAAAGTAACACTCCGCAATGCCGCCCATCACGGAAGTCGATTAGTACAGCAATATCGTTCTCTGCCTACAGATGACAACACCAGTTCTCCCGCTTCCCCCCCCCCCCCCCCGCTCCTTCCCCACCGCCCCTTTCCGCAATGCCTTGTTGTGCCGCTGAAAATGAAATCCGCTTGGTAGCCATTGTGTTTACTCTTGCGTAAGAGTAACTAGAAGAAGAGTTTGAGTAGGGCGCTGCACAAACCATGTACCAACTCCTAGAGAGAGAGAGAGAGAAAGCATTTATTTAGACCATCGAGGTCGTTGATCTTGAGGACAAGTGGGTGGTGTCCTCATTCCAGGACTCCACTGGCCATGGCTGCTCGACGTACTTGCTGGACGAGAGCTTCTTGTCCCACCAGGGTATCGCCGGTCAGCTGTACCTCCCACCGCTCAAATGACGTGTTAGGCGTCTTTAAATGTTGAGGTTTGCCCCCGCACCCCCACGAGATGTGAAATAGTGTAGGGCGTGTGTCGCCGCACCAGGGGCAGATGCTGCGATATGTTTGTGGGTATATTTTGCTGTATCTGTGTAGGTTTGGTAATGTGTTTGGATAAGTCTCAGGGCTATTGCCTCTTCAGTGCTGAGCTTTTTGTGAGGGGGAGGATAAATCCTGCGGTTGGGTCGCTGGATCTCGAGTCGGTCGCAGTAATTTGGTGGCAGGGGCACGAAGGTAAAGGGTGGGGATTGATGAGACGATTGGGTTTGCCCCGCTCGGTTGATTAGCGCTCGAGCTAAGGCCCTTTCGTTCCCCTACAGTCCGGCGTGGCCCGGCGTCCACGTGATTTGATGGGATTCTTGCAGCCTCGGGCCTAGAATCTGAGCCGCCAGCACCGGCGTTCGGCCGTTGGTAAAGTTACGGCAGGCCTATTGCGAGTCGGTAACGACATGAACTTCCCTGCCCACCCTGTCATGTTGCTTTATTACTAGCGCCGCGGCTATGGTCTCAGCCGCAGCTGGGGTATCTGCTCTGACGGAGGCCGCGAGGGTCAAGGAGTTTGCTCTCCCGTTCACGGCGGCTACCGTGAAGAGGCCCCCTGCAGGGTACGCCGCCGCGTCCACGTACGTTACGTACGGGTCACCCTTGAATTGTCGGCGCTGTCTGTCGACCCGCGCCTTGCGTCGTCCTTCGTGGAGTTCATGACTCATGTGCTTCGGTATGGGGTTCGCCTTGATCTTGCTTCTGACCTCGGGCGGGAGTGATCGTTGCCCATCGAGGGCACGAAGCTCCGTTGCCGTTCCGGTCCGATGGAGGATGGCTCTGCCCGCCGCCGTGTTCTGTAGTCTGGCTTTTTTTTTTTTTTTTTGAAGCCATAACGGCGTCCGACAGCTCAGCGAAGGTGTTGTGGATCCCGAGAGCCGCTAACTTCTCGTTTGAGGTGGTAACAGGGAGACCCAGAGCCGTTTTGTACGCGCCTCTGATGATGGCATCGACTTGTTCTTGGTCGCGTTTGTTTAGCGAGTCGTAGTGATACGGCATGCTATACGTTTCTCTGCTGATAACCAGAGCCTGGACGAGGCGGAGCGCGTTCTCTTCTCGCATGCCCTTTGCGGCTTCTTGTTATTCGTTTGATAATCCGCGAGACCTGGTTGGTGGTGGACCTTGGGGTTTGGATGGTGTGGGAGGCTTTCAAGTTGCTCTGGATCCAAAAATCCAGAATCCTTGTCTTTTTGCTTTCCGTGATCTTGTTGTCCCCTAGATAGAGTTCGATAGTGCCGGGTGACTTGTAGATTACTCCTCCGTGCACCCGGATCACCTCAGACTTCTCGGGCGCGCAACGCCTAAACAAGCTAGCCGGCTCATAAGTTCGTGACAGCCTCAGTGATTGCGCAATTCAGTTACTATGTACAAAAAGTGTTACAGGGTGCCCTTGACAGCTGGCACCGTAAGCGTGTTATGGTGATGGTGAATACATGACCACCACCGTAACGACTATTGTAAATCGCGCAAGGAAAGGTATCTCTTTGAAAGAAGGCACTTCGATAACAGATGCTAAATGAACCTTTCAGGAAGCCGTGATGAATACAATGGAGAAGAGGCTAGATTGGTAATTTGAATGAAACGCGACTCAGCACACAGAGGAATAATCATAGCAATGGAGGTACGACAACTCCGTTAATGACCATACCAATCGTCATTCAGTTGTGCAAAATTATTAAGGCTTTTGCCAGTCACAGCATAGTGTGGAGGGCACAGATCTGCCAAGCATTTCCGATTTAAATGGCTGAATTTTTTTGTTGTCTACTTTTCAGGAACAGTCGAAAAATGTCGCCGACATCACTCCTGACCTACCGTCAAACGACACCATCGACTCCGCGATGCACTACGACGTCCCCAAGAAATATAAGGTAATGTACTGTTGATTATAGCTCCAGATTGTCATCAGAGTGGGTGTATATATAGGTGTTATGCCCAACTAATCAACGTGATATTGTTACCTTTACTACCTATCACGTGGTTCCTTTCTTTTTATACATGCATATCCTTGAAGGAAGAGGAGTAACCGCTACTCACGCGCTACGCATGTAAAAAAAAAGTTAGATGTGATCCAAACAGTCTTTTTGAAAATAGATATGCAATATAACACGCACACTGCTAGTGTACAGACTGGGGAACCCTAGAGCATAAGAAAACCAGAACTTTATTGTTACGTAAGGTGGCGTGTGAGGGGCACTCTTAAAAGAGTAAAGTGCTTATATTGGAATACCTATTATAACTGCCATTCTATGCCACTCTAGACATTCTCGACACTCTAGACAGACTCTAGACCACTCTATTATAACTGCCATTCTAGACAAGTAGACAATAAAATTTATTCCCGCAAGCATTTCGCGAGCTTCTGACATTCTGCTAAAGATGCCGCTGGAATGCATCACCCATCACTCGCTGGCTGCACGAAGGCAACGAAGTCATGTGTCGTAGCAACTGAGGTGGAGGATTGGATAGAAATTAACTTAAAAAACAGCATGAAATAGTTAAGAATTGCGTTAAGTGAAGTATAACGACACGACGCTGATCACTCACCGCGTAATGCCAAGGCTGTAATGAGGACTTGCAGCTTTTGAAATCAGCTTTAATAGTTCATCATAAGGGGAAGAGAGGAGAACTATGCCCTCAAGAGCATTAATACTAAGATAACTAAATGGAAGGTATTCCGTATAATTGTAAATTAGCAGAAACCGTATAGGACGCATTTAGAGTGCGTAGAGAATGTGTTACCGGCCGTACACGCTAAGAAAAAAAGGACGAAATGGGGTATCAAGGTTACTCCTTTTGGGGAGTAAGTGACCTGCTGCAACCATTCGTCCTTTTGGGGTGTAACTGCGAGGGGATGAACTGTTACTCCCCATGCGGTTACTCCTTCAGGGACTAACAGTTCATCTGTTCCGATCCTCCTCAAGGGAGTAACGGCCAGTTATGGCAGCTCCCTTGACGAGACAGGATACTGAGACAAGGTTAAGCATCTAAACGCAGGTGCGGCAATGCGAAAGAGACTCGGCATTTTGTGTATGCTATGCAGTGAGAGTTTAACGTTGCGTGTACTTGCAACCATAAGCGACTGCAAAAAAAGAAAGCTGCCCGAATACGCAATGTGCGTACGTGTGGCGAACGCAAACGGGGCACGCAAGACGACAGAGAAGGCGAACTTCTCTGTCGCTTAGCGTGCCCGTTTGAGCTACATATTGCTTCACTTAACTTTGTAATCTCCTTGGAACGGAAAGAACTTGGGTACTATTGACCAAGAACATGTGGCAGTCCATCAGTGACTTGCGCGTCTGATGTGTATCGTTCACTTATTGTGTGCACATGAAGTGCATGGTTCTTCACACTCCACCTTTTAAATTTCACGAAATTTTCTCAAGAAGAGGCAAAGGGCTGCTTTGCATGTAGTTCAATAGAGTGCGCGAATTTCGAACTATTCACAATTTATAGACAATGCCTTTTTCGCCGCATCACTCCACGACACGGACGAAAACAGCGGAGTGCATGGGGAGTAACTGTTGCCGGTCGTCCTGCCGTTGCTCTCTTTTCGACCGGAGACTAAACACTTACTCCCCGAAATTTGCATACGACACTCACATTCCTGCAGTTAGTTCTTTGACGGACGAAAGCACCCTTTTAGGACTAACTGCCCAGTTACTCCCGTTTCCCCGGCATGTTTCTAAGAGTGTATAAGTTGCAGTAAACATTCGCTTACTAACTCAATTAGCAAGCATGGTGTCAAGCATGCACAGGCAAACAAGAATACATTTCACTCGATGACTGCGGACACTCGCTGTCAGAACGCTGGCTTGGTGAAGAGTGGCAATAGCGGCGAGCGAAAACTTCTTGCTGCCTCTAGCTTCAACGCGCCACCGAAACTTGAGATTATGCGACCTCCAACACTAGGTGCGCAAGAACACAGCGCGCTTACCTGCCTCGTCCTCGCTGATCGATTGAAAGAACAAACGCAATTCGGCTTTACTCAGAATAAAACCTTCGGTGTCCGTTGCGCAGCTTGAGCTCCCCACGCTTCTGTGGTACGTGCCGAGGCTGTGGAGTACTTAGACGCGTCACCAAATGTCACTTGAGGGATGTCGGTCCTGGGACAACCGTCGTTGAGAATTGTTATTTGAAGTGTTATTTGAGAATTCTTTTTCACAGTCAACGCTTTGGGAGCTACGTAAGCAATTCGGTGATAAAAGCGTACCGCTCCACGCATTTTCTGGTAAAATAGTTTGTATCTCCCACACCGGTGCACACACCCTCCCTCACAGTGCACACAGATACCCCATATTATGACGCTGCAACCTGTCGTGTATTGGTCTCATTATCGAGAGGCCCTGGGTTCTATGCCGGCAGATGCCGTGATAGCGTTCTTTTTTTTATATGCCGTGGTGTTTATGCCGTTTTTTGCCGATGCCGTGGTATCGCTTTTAGAACGAATAAAAGTGCACAAGCTGGCTTCCCCTCACAAAACATCTTATGGCAGAGAAGCCAGCTCTGACAATTGCTGTCCGGGGAGCTTTAGATGGGTAAGCACCGTAACAGCGCTGAGGCCACAGCCATAGAAGACCGCTCGAGTGCTGCTAATGTCCCGGCTGGCAGTTCATCCACGCCTGCGCTTGCAGCGTTTATTTGATCCCCTGTGACTTTTTTGTATCCCCTTATTTCTTTCACGACTGTGTAGGAAAGCAAATTGATGTGCTTCTGATTTCCCTCTGAGCCCCTTCCTTCCTGCTCTTTTTAGCGATACATGCCATTCTCGGTCTATCAATACTAAAAAAAGTGATGTACCATGACGCACTTATAGTTAACAAAACTGTTTTTCTTCTTGCACGTCCAGGAGCACGTGTCGCAACAAGAGTCGTCTCAAGGAACAAGGACTGCTCGGCTACCTTTAGCTTGCTCCTGCGGCAACAGCCTCGTTCCAGACCCGCTGTCTATGTGCCAAGAACTTAACGCTTGCAGCCACGTTCGAGCTGCTTGCACGTGCAACCGAGTAACATTCTGGGCCGGAAATCTTGTTCCCTGCTTCCAAAGAACACCTTCCGAAGAAAACCAGGCTGCAACGCTACAGTGCTCGATGAGCTGCGCACCCTCTACTATATGTAGGGAACCAGGCAAGAGAAACAGGATGCTTGGTGCCATGCCGGACAGTAGGAAGCTCGACCACTTCTCCGACTATGTGAACTGTCATTTCATAGAGTCTTTGCCACTGTACCAAAACACTTGCGCGTTGTCCTCTCTGTCGGAACAGTGCGACTCCGATAAGGACGCGAAGAGCACTTCCGAAAAGAAATTTATGCCCCCAGGTTCCCCTTCAGTAAACCAAAACCAGTTCAAGAGCCCCGAAAAATCTGCGACCTTGAAGAAGACAGCTCCACGCTGCTCGCCTTCGTCAAGCACCATCGGCGAAAGCTACGAAATGATGTCCTTCCGCGGTTCATCAGAGCAAGTGAGCGTCGTCTGCGATAGCAACTACATCGCCATGCGTCCAATCGAGCCTTGCAAGTGTGACAACGATCGCGGCAGCAGCAATGCTACAAGCTCGGACACAAAAAGAACTCCGCTTCCACTGCGGCCATTCATGCCATACCTGCTCCCTTGTGAGGAGGAGTTTCCAGAAGACGTGTCTTCCGAAGCCGAGACAAGTTGGAAAAACAGCACCAAATGCAGCCTCACAAGCAGCAGGCAACGCTCGACCGAGACGCCAGACAAGCCATCACCCCTAGCTGACGCCAAAAGAAAGGTGCTCACGAAGAAACGGTCCAGCTCGGCCGATGGGCGCCAAGAAACGGAAGAAATGTCGGAGGCGGAAGAGGCCGTCCCCATGGGCAGAGAACGGCGACCAACGTTTAACAAGCTTCCGTTCCGAGCTAGGTCTCAGAACTTGGTCGATGTTACACCGCCGTCTTCAGTGCCTTCCACTCCGAACAACCGTTCTTTGGAGAATTTGTACCGAATCCCCTTTCACAGGTCAGCTGACTGCCTAAAGCTGAAAGGCGACTTCAGATTTTCGGAGGAAGACCTCTTAATGGACGCCGGTAATGCCGATTCGTGCGATGCCCCTACGAACGGCACCAGCATCAAGCGCTCCTCTAGCGTGCCTTGCAAACCGCAACAGCAGGACACCATTTCGAGCCCGTCGGACTCCGGCGTATCGACGAGCCTGCCCGAAAGCTCAGAAACTGTGTGCGAGCTTGCGACGCACGAATGTCATATGAGCTCGCACACTTCGCTTCCAAGAAACCTCGATGAAGGGACGACTGTGAACCACCGTCGCTGCGACGAGAGCAAAAGGTTTATTCAAGAAGGTAAGTTACTGACTCTGTGGATACCTTCAAAGATGTGTACATATGCTCATTTGTGAACACTAGGGTTACGACGTTTTCTTGGATATTTTATGCGGAATGCGAGTACAGGACACCATCAGCACTTCAAGGTGCAGCCTCCCGGATTACTAATAATATCGCGCCTCATAACGGCACATGTGCGCAGAGCGCACTCTAGTGCGAGCGTCGTCTGCTACGATGTTGACTTCAGGAGGACACACGCCCTGCCAGGGTTATTTGTGCGCTTCTGTTCGGAAAACACAGCTGTGAAGCAGAATATGTGCACGATTAAGGTGTGTCGACTTCGATGCGCTTTCTATTTTGCTTTCGTATTGCTACACCCACGCATGCGCCATGGAATTAAGATGAAAAAAATAATCACAATCTAGGGAATTTAACAGGACGTACGAGGTATTATCTGTGAAAGATGGGGCCTCACGGGTAACAAAGGCAGGGCGTGTGCACTCCTGAAGTGAACGGTGTGTAGCAGACGACGCCTGCACCGAAGAGTGCTTTGTGTGCTTGTGCTTAGTGTTGCCGATCTCGCCGCTTCTCGCCGTCATAAGGCGCTGACATTCCGTGCGGGCGACGCTTGCGCGATATTGTTAAAGCTCCGGAGGCTGTACGAGGGCTACATTTTAAATGTGAATAACAAGATACGAGGCACTGGTGTATAGTCCTTCACAAAATATTACAAAACATGCTGGCCCAACGAAAAAGCTTAGGTGGTCGCTCACCCAAGTCCGAGTGCACTTTTAAATTATATGTCTTAGCTGGGAGGAAACTCAGTTTCTCTACAGCTGCCGTGCCGCACAAATATTTGTGATCACTGCTGAAGTGCAGTTAGCTAACGTTAAAAGTTCGACATTCACGTATAGATGTGTATACCCGTGCTGGCAAGTGAGCGATGTGCATACAATCTCGCGCAACCAACACGCACCTGACTTTGTGAGCGCAGGCCTGTCCTATGAGAAGTGCCAGTGACTCCTGGACGTCTCCAGTGGTACCGTTACGGTAGTCCGGAAGCGCAACCTGTGACTTGACATGGGTGAAATTAGCGCTGTCATCTTTGGTCAGTGGCTCCTACAGTGTAGGTGTTCACTTATTCTTCATGCTGACGCCATACAAAACAAGAACGACCTCGGCGGGCGGGACCTCATTGGTAGAGTTCTGTCCACATTGGCCAATTCCCCTGATACGGCGTGTTATCCGCTCTACTTCGTATTATCGGATGTTCGGCATTTCAAATTCAAAATAACGAGCTTTTTTTTTCTCCCTCCCTATCTCTAGAAAGAAAAGTATGGTAGCATTTTGTGACACTTCTACACCGTCGCATTAAAAAAAAAGTTGAATTAATCGAATTCGGATCCGCAGTAGTTGGATGTTTCTCGCCCTCCTACACAGCCGAGTGTTTACTATTTGACTCCCTTAGAAGCAGAATTGACTTCTCGTCACTTAACTACTTCTTTGTGTAAGCTACCTTTAATGTTTGTAGTTACTTTACTATATCATATTCACTCGATCGCTGACTTGATACACTTAAGTCAAATTGATCTCAGAGCATGTATTCTGTGTTTTTATGCGGCGCCAACAGATTAAAAAAGCTGACCTGGCACTCAAGAACAAAGAAATATCATGGCTTAAAATTAACATGAGGCAGTTAACGTCCCGACAGATGAACAGTAGATTACGAGGGGCGCGGTAGTGGGGGCCTCCGAATTAATTTTGACTGCCTGTTCATTGCGTGCTTTTTTCTATTACGCCGCCATCGAAATGCGGCTGCCGCTTCAGGGAATCGAAACCGCGACCTCGTGGTCGGCAGCATAATGCCATAGAC